>NW_006921768.1:2889428-2914371 GCF_000298275.1 Orycteropus afer afer
TTGTGATTTGGGTGAAAGTTTACAGAGCAAATTCATTTTCCATATAGCAGTTCATATACATTTTGTTTCATGACATTGACTGCAATTCCCACAATGTAACAGCTCTCTTCCCACTTCCTTCCTATAGTTATCACTTGCCTGTGTCCTTCTTTCCTATACATTCCTGCCCCCTGAGCTATCTCCCTGTGGAAATACTGCCCTTCTGTTCTCCTGTGATTGATCATTCTAAGGAGTGTATCTACCTGGTGTAAATATTTACTCTATATGCCTGTCTATTGTTTGATTGGAAGCCATGGGAGTGAGTTCAATTCCAGGCCTGAAGGGTAACTAGGGGCCATAGTCTCAGGGGTTTCACCGGACTATGCTCTTGTTGTTGTTATGTGCTGTCGAGTCACACTTGACTCATAGTGACCCCTCCTTGGTTTCTGAGGCTGTATCACTATGGAAGTAGATTGCCCAACCTTCTTTCCAAGGAGTGGCTGGTGCATTTTAACCGCCAGCCTTCTGGTTAGCAGTCAAGTGCCTTAGACACTATGCTACCAGAGCTCCTTATGACTATAAGGTAAGAAGAACTGGATGGCTCCTGGCTACCACTGTCAACTACTCAGAAAGTGATCAGTGTAGGAGATCCTGGATAGAGTGGGAGAACAATGTGGAACAAAACCCAAAATCATAAGAAAGGCTTAGTCATCAGACTATATGAGACCAGTAAACTTAGTCTTTCTTATGATTTTGAGTTTTGTTCCACATTCTTCTCCCACTCTATCCATGATCTCCTACACTGATCTCTTTCTGAGTAGTTGACAGTGGTAGCCAGGCACCATCCAGTTCTTCTTACTTTATGGTCATATAGGCTGAGGTTCACATGGTCCACTAGTCCCTTGGACTAATTGTTTCCATGTGTCTTTGGTATTATTCATTCTTCTTTGCTCTGGAGGAGGAGAGACCAATTGTTGCATCTAGATGGCTGCTTGTAAGCTTTTAAGACCCCAGACACTACTCACCAAAGTAGGATTATAGAACAATGTTTTTGTGCAGTATGTTTTGTCAATTGAGCTTGATGTCCCCCACGACCATGGTCTTGAGCCCACAGGTCCAACAACTTGCTCCATCAGGGTGGATGACTGTGGCTAAGAAGTTATCATAACTTTGATCCCTGTTAGTTCTAACTATATGGACATTCTTACAGCACATACAAGTACATATGTAGAAACATAGTTTGCCAGTCTTATCTACGGTCATGGGTATATTCCCCTTTGCCTAGAACATACTTGGTCATTCAATTTGTCTACCTATCTATTTACCTGTAGATTAATGTTGTTATCACAGGTAATGCAGTGTTGTATACGTAAAAGTGTTTAGCTTTGTTGTCTCTACCTCTTGTGCACCTCTCTGCGTCTTCCTTTTCCTTAGTGTTATTAAATGTTGTTGTGTGGGTCACTCACTTTTGGTATATTGCCTTTCCCTTCACCAAAATCAATAGTTGTCTCTTACCTATCTAGCAATTTTTCTTCCCCTCCCTTCCCATCCATGATAACCAACAAAGAAATTTTCCTTCCATATAGAGCATATACAGATTTTCACCAAGGAATTTTTTGTTGTGTTCCTAATACATCTTCCTTTTTTTTTTTTTTTTTACTGTGGCATTAGGCCTACATATTTCTGGCCCACCACAATTAGGAATTAGATTTATGAAATATGAGATTTTTTTTCTTACTTCTTGAATGTGTAGAATGAAGAATCGGTATTGAAGGAAATGCTAGCATGTGGTTGGCAGCAACCTCAATCTGGTTGGTTACATGAGAACTCATCAATGTGGTAAGGCTTATCAGTTCCTCTTATACCATCCCATAGTTCCTGGGCTCTACTCTTTTATGTCTAGTCATCAACATTGTTTAAACAAAGCTCCTTGTTAAAGTCTGTGGTAATTTTTTTAATTTAAAAACAAGGAAAAGAATGATCTTACAAAAGAAGGATTAGTACTTGCCACAGAAACCCAAGTTGCTTTTTGTTTTTAACAGAAAAATAAATACATATGGGTATAAGGAGGGTAGGCAGGATTTTTGCAGATACACAGTGTAGAATATTACATAGCCATGAGCTCTGATGTGATTCAGAAGGCTCATTATTAATGCCTCTTCTTATAGTGAGCATAATGCCTGGCATGTAAACACATGTCCCACACAAAAGGGAGCTTAGAAAATCCATCTAATAAATATGCATAAAAATAAATTATAAAATTGAGAACATTAGGTGAAAATTAAGGAAATCTGAATAAACTACGAACTTTAGTTCATTAAAAATAAATATATAAAAACCTTTTTGTCTAAGCTATTCTTATTAATTGATCATATTAGAAAAGAAGCTACTTTGTTTCATTCAATTCTTTGGTTTCTTTAACATTTAAAATTATATTCATTACATAAACATTTTTTAAATTTTAATGTAGGTGATGCAACATACCTTAATGGGAAATCAGCTCTGAGTGAAAATTTGGGCTGTTCCTACTCAGTTTGTGACATTGGGCAAGCATTGTTTTCCCACCTATAAAATAGGAGTAATGATGTCTGGGACTATTGTGAAGACAGTGAGAATATATTTAAAGGACTTGACTAGTCCTTGACACACAGAGATAGATAGTCAACAAATGGTAGCTAAGAACAGCATGTAGAAAATGCTTATTTCCCTTATTCTAGTAAAGTAAAAATATTTTCTTGCTTTTATTGATTAGTCTTCATTTCAAAATAATGCAAACAATTACCCAAAAATGTAGCCAAGTTATTAGGAAACTGTCACAATTTTATTCCTAATAATTTGAGATAGATGAGTACAAAAAATTATCAACTTCTTATATATATTTTAATCCCAGACATTTGAAGACTGGTGAACCCACTTAACTCCATATTATTATCTTCAGTGTTTCACCAAAAAAAAAAAAAAAGCCACATTTCATTTCCACTCTGCAAGAAAAATCTCTAGTCTCTAGTCACAACCTAAATTTCTGCACTGATGACGAAAAAAAAAGTTCTGGTAAGTAGTGTTCCATTTTCTTTTAATTTTCAGTTTATTTTTCATGAGTAACAAAATCTTAATAAATATTAATATAAAACAGTAATTCATTATAAATATGCTTTGTACAAAAGATTTTATAATTTTATTCTTTAGTAAGTCTCAAATTTCATGATATTTTAACTATACTTTATGAATAATGTAGGGTCCAACTTGCATAATGAGACTCAACTCTTGGGTAGTCTGATGTACACAATTTCATTAGTAAGGAAACTATGTGCTCCTGAAAATGGATTGGATGAAAGAAAATGTATTATTATTAAGATAGTTTATTTTCCTAAAATTTACTAAGGCACAGATAATCTTTTGTTCATTCTCTCTAAAACGTCCACAGCTGCCATAAAGGTCTCCCATCATCTAGTTTGATGCCAGCTCTTAAATCCCTCTAGTGTTATTATAACCCAGTGACTAAATCTGGGACCAATATTGTCCTCTTTAAAGGAGCTCTATAAGAACCCTCCACTCAGCCTTGGTGTTAAATGAGTTTACTCTCCAATTGCACTATCGTATACTCCAGTCCAGGAACTAGATATTACCTATGCCTTAATCTCTGATTTGATTCCAGGAGCCAGTTCCTTTGTATCTGAGGGCTTTATTTCCTCCAGGTCCTTCCAAGGTTGGGAGCTCTCCTTAAATATAGTCTGTTATCTATATTTCTACTCTCTCTGTCTCTCCCTGATATAGTATGTCTGCTACCTGTATTCACCTTTGCTGGTTTCCTTCTACATAGGCCTCCCCTGGATCACTGGATTCTCTGTCTTCTTCATTCTAAGCCCTGATTATTTCTTGTCCAACCTGAAGAGATGCTTGATGAGAACAAATCATATCTAAATCCAAAGGAAGATATACCCAAAGATGAATTGTTAAGTGATTTAGCAAACATATAGAAGACTTTGAAGCGAAACAATTTTCTCTCTGTCTTTCAAACTTTATCACACAGATAACTACTGATACTACCTACATTTCAGGCAATATCTCTAAGTAACTCCCTGTACTATAATTAATAACTGATCGTTATGGAGCACTTACTATGTACCAGGCTTTGTGCTAAGTGTGACTCATATATTATCTCGTATAATCCTCTTAATAACACTTGTGGTAGATATTGGTATTATCTTCATGTGAGAAGAAGAGTGAAGAGTCTTACTGAGATTAACTAATTTTCTCAAGGTCATACCAGTTAGTAGCTTGTAAAAATGATGTTTGAATTCAAGTACTATAGACTAAGAGCTCACATGTTAAACTCCTAACATCTAAAGATTATGACAATGTATATTTATAAGATGCCCATATTTGGAGAAAGTCGAATAGATTTAGTCATGTCATTCATTCATTCTTTAGACAAATATTTATAAAATGAATAACTATACTATTCAAGGAGCGAGGCACAGAAGTGAACAAGATAGATAAGGGTCCTGACTTCCTATAGATTATATCTTACTGGGGTGAGATATATAATAACAAATTAAAAAATAAATTAAGTTTCAGTTGTAAAGAGTGGTATAAGGAAAATGTGATGAAGAGAGAAATATTACTTTTGGCAGGGTAATCTGTGAATGTGTCTCAGAAAATATGTCATTTGAACTGAAAGTGAGACAGAATCAGCCAATGCCTCTAGTGAGGCATTCTAGTTAGAGGAATAAAAAGGAAAGTAGCCATGAGGCAAGAGTGGATGAGGTCAAGGAACAAGACAACATGAAATGAAGGGAAAAACAATAAAAGGTGAGGTCAGAAAAATGAGCAACAGCAGTTCATGCAAAACTTTTTGGCCACATTATAGAGTATGACTTCATTCTAAGTGCATGGAGAAGCCATCAGAGGGTTTTCTGTATGATATATGATCTGACTTATATCTTTTAAAAGATCTCTCTGGTTTCTTTGTGAAAAAAGTGGATCAGTTGAGAGTGGGAAAGAGTAGGCAAAAATGAAGCTAGGAAAACAAGTTAGGAGTCCTCTGCACTATTCCAGACAAGAGATGATGATAGCTTGGACTAGAGAATAAACCAGATGGAAAGATGAAGATAGAGATGCATTGAACCAAAACTTTCTGAAGAACTGGGTGTGGGAAATGAGGGCAAGGGAACAATTAAGGATAGAGTAAAGGGTAAAATGGGTAGTACACTGCGTTCTACAATAATCCAAGTATGTGATATAAGTCCTTTTACTCATTGATACTAATCAACAAAATCAGTCAACGATCAACCAATAAGCCAACATAATTTGGGCACTTAAAATATGATAACCATTATGCATGGTATGAGGATATAAAACTACAAAGGAAAGACAATAACGTACAATGTCTGTTGCAAGTTGGGTTCTCTGGAAGAAGATGCTGATAAGAGTTTGGAGTGCTGATCTATTTTTAGGGATCTACACCATGAAAGGAAGGAAGAGGAAGCAGGACTGAGAAAAGGGAGAATTAAACTGTAATCCATGCATGGAAAATCTTCTGCCCAGCCAGTTAGGGAGCCCTGGAGCAAGTATTGCCTATCAGTGACAACCCTATTCTCACTCAGTCAAAGGATGTGAGCTGCCTGGGAAGGGTGTAGCTTCAGATAAGGTGGTCTTTAGTGGCTTAGGCAGACCCTTAAGAAATTGACAGCTGGAAGCTACTGAGGATGGCAATCCTCACGGCTGAGCAGAACATCCTTCTTTAAGGGGGATCTGAGTGTTGTATCCACTTTATGTTTTGTGTACTTTTATATGGCAGATTTTCCAAAAGAACCCCATTTACACAGCAGATTTTCTAAGAGAGCCCAATTTACAAGTATGGCTCCATGGACCAAACACTGTGTCCCCACTAAGAGCTGAGAAAATATGTTTGTGGTATATGCATTGAAGAGGGAAGAGAAACTAGCTTCTACTTCTATCTGTTTCTAGTGCTTTATAGAATATCTGTTGTACAGAATGCCACCATTCTGAATTCTGTACCTGAAATAAATTTCTATTGCAACCTGTGACTAAAGTAGTTTAGGGTAACATTCTCAAGAGGGCATTAATTAACCTTAATTATTCAACTCAAAGATACAAAAAGGGTAGAAAAAATCACTTCCACTCTTCCAACAAGAAAGAAAAATGGATAAATTACAAATTAGTAATTTGTCTTGAACTAATCAGGGAACTGAGGTCAAACAGCTAATCTCAAATCTAGTACCTATTTGGAGAAACAGGACCTGCGCACTTGCTTAGCTAGGACAGATGCTGTCAAACATTATATAAGCCAAAAAGAAGATTAAGCTAGAAATTTTTAACAAAATTGTTAAAGGCCAAGTGTGGACTAGTGCGAGAGTAGGAAGCCCCTAGGGACCACAGACATAGAACAGGTTTACTCTTTCTTGCAGGCATTTCCTGTGGAAATTCTGTCAGGAACTTACACAGAGGATCAGAGAGAATCTTGAGAAATACTATTCTATGGCAGTCTCTGAAGGAGTGGAACAACAGCCACTGTCAAAATTCTACCCACATCCATCTCCTGTAAGGAGAAAAAACTTTAAGCTTTAGGGGAAAAAGCATCAAAACTTAAGCCTGAGAGAATTGGTAAGAAACCTCTGTAGCTGAAGTTTGAGAATGGGGGTGGGGGTGGGGGCAAGTATTGCCCCTGAGGTAGAAATATGTGCTATTTTCCAGTATTACACATAGAGAAGGGGCAAGAACAATTACAAAGGCCATATCCTTAACACTCAGGTTTACAGTTGTCTGCCTAAGCTTAATCAGAGTGTTTCACTTTTACTCTCCCTACCACTACACTAATAAGAATTGAGTAAAAATAATATAAAACTAAACCTGAGAGACCTTCAAAAGACATACTTTCTCTGGGGAGCAGTATAAAGGAAGATACAAACCCAAGCACCGACACAAACATAGGTATCACTGTTTTTGTTGTTGTTATGTGCCATCGAGTCGGACCGACTCATAGTGACCCCTCCTTGGGTTTCCGAGCAGTATCACTACGGAAGTAGATTGCCCAACCTTCCTTCCAGGGAGTGGCTGGTGGGTTTGAACCGCTAGCCTTCTGGTTAGCAGGTATCACTAGAGGAACATAAAACCTTTTATGCACTAGGGGTAAACATAGCAACAAAAAAACTTAAAATCTAGCCTTGCTCCTGACTAGACTAACACAAATCCCAATACAAAAGATCTAGCAGAAGGAAAGGCATGCTTATCTCCAAGCATTAAAAAAAATATATTATTTTAATACCCTCTTTTATAAAGCATGTCTTGCTTCCAAAAAAAAAATTACAAAGTATACAGAAAGGCAAGAGGAAAAAAAAAGAAAGTCTGAAAAGAAAAAGCAATTCAGAACCAGAATCAGGTAAGATATAGATATTGAAAATATCAGGGAATTTTAAATAACTGTATGTTAAAGGCTGTAAAGGAAAATCTAGAAAACATCTCATGGGCAACATCAGATAGATAATTTCAGCAGAGAAATGGAAATCATTTCCACTCTTACAACAAGAAAAAAATGGATAAATTACAAATTAGTAATTTTAAAATTTTTTTTAAAAAAGAACTACATGGACATGTTAGAAATCAGGAAGAGTAACAAAGAATGCCTTCAATAGGCTCATCAGTAGATTTAACACAGTTATAGAAACAATCAGTGAACTAGAAGATAGGTCATTAGAAATGTACAATCAAATTGTAAAGAGAAAAACATAGTAATAAATAGATCAGAGCTGTGTGACCATATCAAATAGTCTAATATATGCATAATTGAAATCCCCAAAAGTAGAGAAAACACCACAGAAGAAGTATTTGAAGAAATACTGGCTAAGCATTTTCCAAAATTAGTGACCAATTTGACTGCTAACCAAAAAGGCTGGTGGTTCAAGCGCACCAGCCATTCCTCAGAAGGAAGGCTGAGCAATATATTTCAGTAGCAATACCACCTCAGAAACCCAAGGAAGTGTCACTATGAGTTGGATCCAACTCAATAGCAAAGAGTTTTGTTTTTGTTTTTGTTTTTGTTTTTTTGTGACCAACCATAGATGCAAAAATCTCAGAGAACATCAAGCAGGATAAATACATACACAAATACTCACACGCACATACACACATCATATTCAAAATTCTGAGACCCAAAGACAAGCAGAAAGCTGACAGCACCCAGAAAAAAGGGGGGATCATAATACCTACAAAGGAACAACAATAAGAATTATAGCAACCTTCTCATCAGGAACTATGCATGCAAGAAGAAATGGAATAACATCTTCAAACTGCTGAAAGGGGAAAAAAATGTCAACCCATAATTATATACCTAGCAAAAATATCCTCTAATAGGAAAGGAGAAAGAAAGACAATATAGGTCAGAAACCTAGATTTATACAAAGATCTGAAAATAAAATATAATAAGATGAAACAAAAAGTTTCACATTTTTAATTGCTCTAAAATGTAACTAACTGCTTAAAGCAATAATAGTAACAATTTATGGTATGTAAAATACAATTTATAATATGTAAAAGTGAAATGTATGACAAAACTGATATAAGGGATGGGAAAAAATAATTCAGAATATGTTGTTAAAATCTTTACAGTAAACATAAAATGGCATGTCATTATTTAAAGGCAGACTCATTATTTTAAAATGTATATTGTGAACCCTAAGGTAACCACTAAAAAGGTTTTTAGAAAAATGTCTAAATCAAGCATCAGAAAACTATAGCCCACAAATAAGCAATTTGTTTTTATAAGCTTATTAGAAACAGTCATGCCCGTGTATTTCCTATGGATGTTTTCTAACTACAGGGCTGAATTAGTAGGTGCAACAGAGATTCTATGGCCCGAAAGTCCAAAATATTTATTATTTGATCTTTGACAAAAAAAAAAAAAAAAACATTGTCAACCCCTGGTGTGAGTAATAAGTCAGTAGAGGAATCATAATAAATGCTCATTTAATCTATAGAAATTTGAAACAGGAAAAAAGAAACAAAAGACTAATGGAACAAATAGAAAATGGTTAGCATGACGATAGATTTCAATTTTTGATTTGAAGTCTACCATACTGTTTTAAAATTTACCATGAAATACTTTATCTTAAACAAAACCATCAAGGTACTTAATTCCATATTCACATCTTTACATGCATTTAAACACACACACACACACACATGCATGCATGCACACACATTGCTCTACTATTTCCATTTATATATATAATCAGATACCGTTTTTTCCCCCAATTACCATCCCATCCCTAACCCACTCTCCTCCTCTCCCTTCCCTGTTACCCTCTCATCCCTGTGTCCTTCTTAGTTATGCACTCCTGTCTGTCTAGTTTTCCTTCAATGTGAATGCTGCCCCTCTGGTGCCCCAATTGCTCCAAGGGGAGTATCTCCATAGAGTAGGTGGGTGCATCTACCTGGATTAGGTGTTCTGCATGTAAGTCTTTCTACTGTTGGGGTGAGACCCATCCCTTGGGAGTGAGTCTTATCCCAGGCCCAAAGTGCATCCCAGGGCCATAGTCTTAGGTGTCCCACCAGACTCCATCTGACCAGTAATTCTGGTCATTACTGTGTTTTTGAACTTTGTTCCACATTTTTCCTCCCACTCTTCCAGGATCTGCAGTTTTGATCCCTTCCCGAGTGGTTGGCATGTGTAGCCAGGCACCATCTAGTTCTTCTGGTCTCAAGGTTCATCATATCCCAGGGCTGATTGTTTCGAAGTGTCCATGATTTTCTTCACTTTTCTTTACTTCAGACGAGAAGAGACCATTAGCTGCATCTTAGATGGATGCTCGAAAGCTTTTACAACTGCAGTCACTATTCACGAAAGTAGTTTGTGGAACAAGATTATTATGTATTATGTTGTGCCAATTGAGCCTAGCGTCCCCCAATATTATGGTCCTGAGTCAGCAGACACAGTGGTTCTCTCCCCCAAGGTGTTTGGCTGTCTCAAAGGGATCACCCCAAGTCTGTCTTCTGTTGCTTCTATAATGATTGTGGTCATTTTGTATCACTAGTATCTGTGCAAGATTATCCTCAGCTGAATCTGAGATATACATAGTTATGATTTTAAGCTACATTCTCCCCATATACAAATTCTTTCCATTTTTTATTAATTTACTTTCTGTCTTAAATATTCCATAGTTATTGAGCCATTGTTTTATACATTAAGCACTTCAAAGCACAAATTAAAAGAAACCTTTTAAAACACAATTCCTAGTTTTACAAATTTATCATCATAATTATCATTTGCCTTAAAACAAGAAAACTTTCACAAGGTTTATGTATTCCATTTTTTTATAGAATGTTTCTATTATGGAGGCTAGACATTATTTTTTTTCTTTGTCCTTGTAAATCTTATATACATATCAATCTCTCTATGTTAGTATCAACTGACTTGTAATGTAATTTACTACATTAAGAGAATAAAAGAAAACAGAAAAGAAATATTTGACTTTCCTAATTGATACAGAAAGATAATCTGAAAAAACTCAAAACTTCTCAGCAAACTAAAAGTAGAAGGAAATTTCTTTAATCCACTGAAATAAATTTTCATTACAAAATATAACTAAGAATAAGAAACAAACCAATCATTGATAAAAGATATTTATAATGCATATATCAAACAAAAGATGTGTGTTCTGAATGGATAAGGAAATCAATAAGAGAAACAGAGAACTCAATAGGGCAAAAGACTTGTACAAGGAATTCCGAGGCAGTATCACTATCATTCTGGTAGCATAGTGGCTAAGGCACTTGACTGCTAACCAGAAGGCTGGCAGTTCAAACCCACCAGCCACTCCTTGGAAGGAAGGTTGGGCAATCCTACTTCCGTAGTGATACTGCCTCGGAAACCCAAGGAGGGGTCACTATGAGTCAGGGCTGACTCGATGGCACCCAACAACAACAACAATATCACTATGGAAGTAGATTGCCCCATCTTCCTTCCAAGGAGTGGCTGGTGGGTTTGAACCACCAGTCTTCTGGTTAGCAGTCAAGTGCTTTAGGCACTATGCTACCAGAACTCCTATTTTATAAAATAGGATGTCTAAATGGTCACTAAATCAAAAAGTAAATGAAAAGTAAACCACAATGAGATACCACTACACATCCACCAGAGTTAAATTCAAACAACAGGCAATGTTAAATACCAATGAGTGTGCATAACAACTGGAATTCTCATATATTGCTGATGGAAATGTTAAATTGGTGCAACCACTTTGGAAAACTATTTGTCAGTTTCTATTAAAACAGAATATATGCACACCTTGTGGTGCAGAAATTCCACTCCTATGTATGAACTCAACAAAAAATGTGTACATATAATCACCAAAAGATTTGTTTAAAATGCTCATAGCATAATAGCTCAAAACTGTAAACAACCCCAATGTCTATCAACATTATAATAAATTGTGGTATACTCATACAAGGAGTACTATCAGCTATTAAAGTTAATTAACAATTACTACTATAGATAAAGGAGCTCTGGTGGTGGGGTGCCTAAGGCATTTGACTACTAACCAGAAGGCTGGCAGTTCAAACCCACCAGCCACTCCTCAGAAGGAAAGTTGGGCAATCTATTTCCATAGTGATACTGCCTCAAAAACCCAAGGAGGGGTTGCTATCAGTCAGATCCGACTTGACAGCAGTGAGTTTTTTTACTATAAAGAAATCTTAAATGTGATGTTAAGTATAAGAAACCATATGTACAAAAATACATACAGTTCCATTTATATAAAGTTCCAAATCAGGAAAAATAAGCCATGATACTAGAAGCCACAGTAACTACCTTTGGGAGGAAAGAGGCTAGTGATGGGGGAGAGACGTAAGTGAGACTTCTGGGGAATTGATAATCTTCTCTTTCTTGATCTGGGTTATGATGACACAGGTATGTTCACTTTGTAACAATTCATTGAGCTGTATATTTATGATTAACATACTTTCATGTATGTTAAACTCAATAAAAATGTATATACAAATGTAAACTAAGACTCTATGACCTCTCTTTTTCTAGTTTTGTTTTTAAAGCATTTGGCTGCTATTCTGGTTACCTAGTGCCACTCTGACAGGAAATATACCACAAATGGAATGGCCTTAACAAACAGGAGTTTATTCTTAAAATTTGGAGGCTTTAAGTCCAAGTTCAAAGGGTCAGGCTCTAGGGGCTGGGTGAAAGCCCCTCAACCTTGGGGTCCAGCTCTGCCTCCTGCTGCCAGCCCACTGGAGCTGGAAGTATTTCTTCACTCAAACAGCTGCTGGCTGCTGAGGCTGAAAACCCCAAGGTTGACAAGTCAAAAGGCACAGTCCCAATATTACCAAACCACACGGCAGGCCATTAACTTAATTTCATTGTAAGTCCCAAGGTCAGCAGAGCATGGCAAGTTGCTGAGCAATGACACAGCCACATGCAGAGTCCAAGTGCTAAAGACCACTCCCAAGGCTTCTGCTTAAATACAGGAAGCGGACCACATTCCCTAAGGCAGCTACTCAGCTGCTCACAGTAGATTCCACCATGGAGTTGATTACCAGTCTCATCATGGAGAATACTACATCCAGCTGCCCAGCCACTCAACCAGACCCAGCCAAGTTGACACACAAACATAACTACCACAGCTGCCAAGTAAAAAGTCAGAGGTTCACACCTCCACCAGCCACTCCACGGGAGAGAGATGAGGTAGTCTGGTCTGTAAAGATTTACAGCCTTGGAAACCTATAGGGCAGTTCTACTTTGTCCTTTAGGGTCAGCATGAGTCAGAATCAATTCAGTGGCAGTGGGTTTGGCTTTTTTTAAGTGCTCTTTTATGATAAAACCCATGTCATTTTTTTTCTTAAATTTCTTAAATTTGCTTCACTGATACTCTTCAGTATTTTCAATAACTATCAACCGCACTTTTCACTATTTAGTAATATTTTCCATTTTATTCAAGGTGATTTTAATATATATTTTTGTTTGTCATTCTTACTCTCTAAGAATACATTTTCAATATTTAAAAAAAAAATAGTGATTCACAATTGATAAGGTGCTATAAAATCACTTCGGGAACTTACTTAAAATGATTGTTTCTTGTTCTCACGTCCCAGAAATTCTGACTTAGTGGAATTTGGAATACTGACTTGGAATTTGCATTTTTCAGGCATACCTCAACCAGTGTTGATGCAATGAGTCCACCATCACACTTTGGGAAATGCCCTATGGACAATTCATTTTGGTGATTTTTAATTTTCCACAAGTTCTTACTTTTTTTCTTGTGTGCTACATATTCAATGGTCATTATTTGGAGGAGGTGAAATGTGATATTCCTTGTTACTTGAGTTTAACTGCTTAGAAAATGTAGCAGAATATTTTAAGCTATTCAGATGAAAGAATTCTTGAAACCCTTCTGACTTCTGTGACACTACTTACCTCTTGAGCCAATTCTTCTGTTTCTTTTGCAGCCTCCCCCTCCCCCTCTTAAACCCTTTTGCTCTCCTTATGCTATACATTTTTCCTGGGTGATCTCATCCATGCCTGTGGTTTCAACTACCATCAGTATGATGACAACCCCTAATTTCTCTAGTCTGAGATCCAGACAAGAATATCCAATTGCCTGTTGAAAATGTTCATTTAACTATCCCTAGGGAACCCAGATTCAACATGTCAAAACCTGAACTATTCAACTTTCACCCCAAATCTATTTTTCCTCCAGTATTCCCTGTCTTCATGAATTGCTGTACCTAGTTAACCAAGGCAGACACTTGATTCTGTTCCCTCTCACCCTCCACATTCAGAAGCCTTTCTAAACCTATCTATATTGCCTCCACATTGTCTCTAGGTTCTGCCCCTCTTCTTCATCCCTACTCTAGCCACCTTGGTCTGGTCTTCATGCAGTACTGAATGGCAGGAGCTTTCTCTCTTCCTCTAGGCTCCCCCTTTCCTATTCATATTTTACACTATTTTCAGTGATGTTATAAAGCTACAAATCTTATCGTGTTACATTTGGGCTCAAAATACCTCCTAGTACTCTACTGGATAAAACTTCTAAACACAGGGGGAAAAAAAAAAAAAAAAGAAGTTCCTTATTATTTGAACCCTGTGTACACCACTAGACTTATCTCCCATGACTTCCCCTCAACAGACTCCATGCTTCAGCCATTCTATCACATTCAATTTTCTCTCTGCTTCTTTTAACATGTGTTTTTCCACTTAATATGTCTTCCATGTCTTTCTCTTCTACCCTGGTGTCTTACTAATTCATACCCATCTTTCAAGTGTTGGCCAAAGTATCAACTCCTCCTACAAGGCTTTCTGTCCCTGGTTCAGATACTAGTCCTCTATATGCCCTTCTTCTCTCATGTATATTTTTATTTCTCTCATAGAATTTACCACAACATGTGGTAATTGTTGGTCTATGTTTCTGTCTTTCCAACTAGAATTTCCTAACTTTACTCAGGATACAAACTTAAGGAAGCTTTCTGTCACTAAAACTTCACCAACAACCCCACTCTCCTACCCTATCACTGTATGTCTCTGCTTGACTTTTCCTCATGACATTAAAAACTAGCCAACAATGTATTCATGTGTTTGTTCATTGTTTAGTTTAACTATCCCCACGTAAAATGTAAATTCCATGAAATCTATTTCACTACTATATTCCCACCCTAGAACAGTTCCTGACACGATAAGTGCTAAGTAAACATGATAAGCAAATAAAAGAATATATCCTTTGAATGTAAAATTTCTCCCTTTTATATCACTGTATCCTCACTATTTAGCAACTAGTGTTAGTGTCATAAAGTAGATATTTAATAAACGTTTGATGTATTAATGAATAGGTGGCCCTAGTAATTGCTTACCAAATACACACACACACACACATACGTATATATATAGACACAAACATATATACATGTGTTAGACTGGGTTCTCTAGAGAAACAAAACCAGTAAAGCTTATATATATGTATATATAGAGAAATTTATCTTAGGAAAATGGCTCACACACTTACAGAAGCTGGCAAGTCCAAAGTTCCCGGATCAAATGTCAAGCTGGAGGCTTTTCCACATCAAGCTGGAGGCTTTTCCCAACTCTTGCAGCTGCAGGGGCTGAGGAGCTCAAGGTTGGCAGGCAGTACACCGGCTGTTGACTCCAACGAATGACGAATCCAAGATCTCCAGGCCGAATGGTGGATTGTTCACTCACGGATAGTTGTAGGCAGCACAACAGAATCCTGATCCACAGAAGAATGTCTCTTTTCCCAAGTTGCCCATAGATATAGTGGAAGCAGGCCACACCGCTAGGGAAACTCCCTTTCAACAGATTGGCTACTCAAAACATAATCTCTGATTCCATCATGGGAATAACCACATCACAACAGCTTAAACCACACAGAATTGTGGTACAGCCAAGTTGACACACAGCTCCAACTATCAAAATACATATGTGTGTGTGTTTGTGTGTGTGTATCTTAGGAGCTCTGGGGGTACGATGGCTAAGGCACTTGGCTGCTAACGAAAAAGTCAGTGGTTTAAACCCACCAGCCTTCACAAGATGAGACAAACTGCTTCCGTAAATATGTACAGACCTAGAAACCCTTTGGGGCAGTTCTACGCTGTTATATAGCATCACTATGACTTGGAATTGACTTGATGGTAGTGGGTTGGGGTTTGGTGTATGACCTGGTATATGTATTATCTCATATATATGAGATATGTGGAGAGGTAAGCTTGTAACAATCATGTGAATAAGGGAGAGTGCCTTAGCATTTGACTGCTAACCAGAAGGCTGGTGGTTCAAATCCACCAGCCACTCCTCAGAAGGAAGACTGGGAAACCTACTTCCGTAGAGATACTGCCTTGGAAACCCAAAGAGGGGTCATTGTGAGTTGGGACCGACTCAACAGCAGTGAGTTTGTTTGTTTGCAAATGGTTTAATACCAAGAAAAAAAAATTTGTACTGTTGTTTTGTTGTAGTTTTTAGGTACCATTGAGTCAGTTTTGACTCAAAGCAATTATATGTACAACAGAACAAAACACTGCCCAGTCCTGTGCCATCCTCACAATGGTTGCTATCCTTAAGCCAATTGTTGCACCTCTGTCAGTCCATCTCATTGAGGGTCTTCCCATTTTCCACTGACCCTCTACTCTACCAAGCATGATATCCTTCTCCAGGGACTGGTACCTCTTCATAACCAAAGTTTGAGAGACAAAGTCTGTCCAGTCTCACATCTAAAGGGCATTTCAGCTGTACTTCTTCCAAGACAGACTTGTTCATTCTTCTGGTAGTCAATGGTAGATTCAATATTGTTCACCAACAACAGAAGTCAGATGCATCATTTCATCTGTGGTCTTCCTTTTTCATTGTCCAGCTTTCATATGCATATTAGGCTATTGAAAAAAAAAATGGCTTGAGTCACATGCATCTTAGTCTTCAAAGTGATATCATTGCTCTTGTAACACTTTAAAGAGGTCTTTTGCAGCAAATTTGCCCAATGCAATATGTTGCTTGATTTCTTTACTGCTGCTTCCAAAATAAATAATGATGGCCAGCACTTTTGCTTGAAAATCAAATAATATGGACTTTGTGGTAGGCAGAGGTGAAAGATGTATACCCTCAAGATTCCTGTTACCTCGTTATTCAAACTCTACTCTAGGTACTATTGTGGTAGTACTCTGCAGATGTAATTAAGGCTCCTAATCAGTTGACCTTAATAAAGGGAGATTCCTTTGTATTACAGAGGTAGGCTTAACCACATGAGCCCTTAAAAGCAGAAAAGGACAGCAGAAGAGATGCTTGTAATGTGAGAAGGTCTTGCCTCCGCCCACCTCATTGCTCATTTTGAAGATGGAGAGAGGGAACCATGAGTCAAAGAATATGACAATCTCCACAAACTGAGAATGACCTTTGACTGACAGCCAGCGATGAAACAGGGACCTCAGTCCTACAACCACATGAAACTGGATTTTGCCAACAAACTGCAGAGCCTGGAGGCCAATTTTTACCTAGAGTCTCCACATAAGAGCCCAGGCTAACTGACAATTTTATTTCAGCCTTGTGAGACTCTAAGCAGAAAATCAGCCAAGTCACCTAGACTTCTAAACTGCCAAAGTGTGAGATCATAAATTTGTGTTATTTTAAGCTGCTAAATTTGTGATCATTTATTTGGCAGCAAGAGAAAATTAATACAGGCTTATTTCCCAGTTCTAACACCACCAGTTTACAGGGAGTCTTTGAACAAATTATATCAATTTCTGTGTTTTTGTTTGGTGTCAGGTTCTACTAATAAGTGGACTTGAAAATAAACAATTAAGTAAAAACAACTATTTGACAGAACTTAATTTTTCTTAAGAATTGAAAAGAATCTTAAAGATAATCAAATTAAAATTCCAAATTTTACAGATAGTAAACTGGACCCCACACCCCATTAGTAGAAAAGCTGAGATGTTTTTTTTAATTTTATTGTGCTTTAGATGCAAATTTACAGAGCAAATTTCATTTTACATTCAACAGTTCATGTACATTTGATTTCATGCCCCAATTACCATCCCAAACTATAACAAACTCTCCTCCCCTTCCTTCACTGTGGCTACCCACTCCCTGTGCCCTTCTTAACTATGCACTCCTGACTGTCCAGCTTTCCCTCTAGGTGAATGCTGCCCCTCTGGTGCCCCATGGTCAATTGCTCTAATGAGTGTATCTCCCTAGAGTAGGTAGGTGCATCACCCTAGGGTAGGTGTTCTTCATGTAGGTCTTTCTAATGATGGGCTGAGAGCCATTCCTTGGGAGGAGTGAGTCTAATTCTAGGTCCAAAGGGTAACCCAGGGCCATAGTCTTAGGGGTTCCACCAGACTCCATCCGACCAGTAATTCTGGTCATTTTTTGTGTTTTTGAATTTTGTTCCACATTTTCCTCCCACTCTATCAAGGATCTCCAGTTTTGATCCCTTTCCTGGGGGGTGGCACTGGTAGCTGGGCACCATCTAGTTCTTCCAGTCTCAGGGGGTCTATCATATCCTTGGGCTAATTGTTTCCAGATGCCTTTGATTTCTTCACTCTTCTTTACTTCATATGAGAGGAGACCAATAGTTGCATCTTAGATGGCTGCTCAAAAGCTTTTAAGGCCCCAGATGCTTCACCAAAGGCGATTGTGGAACAAGATTGTTATGTACTATAATGTGCCAATTGAGCTATGTCCCCTGAGAATATGGTCCAGAGTTGTCAGGCTTGGTGATTCTTGCTGGTGTTTGGTTGTCTCTGAGAGGTTACTCCAACTCTGTCTTCTGTTGCTTCTGTAAAGTGTGTGGCTAATTTTGTAGCACAAGTGCATATGTAAGATTATCATCAGCTAAATCTATCCTTGGTCTAGGGTACATTCCTGTGCACTGACCCCCACTTGATCTTCTCACTTGTCTATGCATTTATTTGTAGCCTGATGTTTAGTGTTAGATGTAATACAACATTGTGCATGTAATAGTATTTGCCTCTGTTGTCTGTATCTTTTGTGCACATTTCTGTGTCCTCCCTTTCCCCATTGTCACCAGGCTGGCCACAAATTTTTTCCATACTACCACTCCCCTCACTCAAATCAACATGTGCCCCCCAACTAGTCTAAAATTTTCCCTCCCCTTGCCTTCCATCCCCGGTAACCAACAAAGTGAATTTCTTTCCCTTAAGTAAACCTTTCCTTGACTTTTTACAATAATGGACTCATACAATATTTGTCCTTCTGTGACTGACTTACTTCACTCTGCATAATGTCTTCCACCTTCATCCACGTTGTGAGATGATTCTAATACTTTTCATTATTCTTTAATGTAGCACAGTATTCTATTGAATACTATGAATGTACCATAGTTTGGTTATCCATTCATCTGCTGATGGGCATTTAGGTTGTTTCCATCTCTTTACTATAGTGAATTGTGCTGTGACGAACATGGCTGTGCATATGTCTGTTTGTGTCCTGTCTCTCACCTCCTCTTTAGATATATTCCTAGTAATGGAGTTGCTAGATCAAATTTCAAATTTCAATTCCAATTTTCAGTTTTTTAAGGAAACACCATACCATTTTCCACAATGGTTATACCATTTTGCAGTCCCATCAGCAGTGTATGAGAGTTCCAATATCTCCGCAACCTCACCACCATTTATTATTTTCTGTCTTGTTGAACTTTACTATTATTGCTTGGGTGAGATGATATCTCATTATTTTGATTTGCATCTCTATAATGGCTAATGATCGTTAGTATTTCCTTATGTGTTTGTTGGCCACCAGTATATTATCTTTAGTGAAGTGTCTGTTCATGTCCCTTTGCCCATTTTTTAACTGGATTGGTTGTCTTTTTAGTGTTGAGGTGTTGAAGACTTCTGTAAATTTTGGAGATAAGTCCTTTGTCAGATATGTCATAACTAAATACTTTTTCCCAGTCTGTAGGTTCTCTTTTACCCATTTGGAGAAGTCTTTTGATGAGCATAAGAATTTAATTTTTAAAAGGTCCCAGTCATCTAGCTTCTCTTCCACTCCCTGTGCATTTTGGGTTATGCTTGATAGTCTATTTATGATGTGAATTAGGTCCCCTAGATTTGCCCCTATTTTATCTTTGATGAGCTTTATAGTTTGGGGTTTTACATTTAAGTCTTTGATTCATCTTGAGTTTGGTTTTGTACATGGGGTAAGGTATGGGTCTTGTTTCATTTTTCTGCAAGTGGATATCCAATTTTGCCAGCACCATTTGTTAAAGAGGCTGTCTCTGTTCCACTTATGGGTTTTGGTCCTTTGTCAAAGATCATCTGTCCATACCACAGGAGTGCATAACTATGAGGGGCACAGGGGGAAGAGGTAAAGGGAAGAGAGGGGAGGAGAGTATGTTATGGTTGGGGATGGTAATTGGGGAGTGAAACCAAATGCACACAAAATGTTGAATGTAAAACAACCTCTGCTCTGTGAATTTGCACCTAAAGCACAATATACATAAATAAATAGATAGATAGATAAATAAATACATTAAATAAGATCAGCTATCTATAGATGGATGGATCTATATCTGGGTTTTCAATTCTGTTCCATTGGTCTGTCTATCATTGTACCAATACCACACTGCTTCAACTACTGTGGCTGTACAGTAGGTTTTGAGATCCAGGAGTGTGAGACCTCCTACTTTGTTTTTCTTCTTCATCAGTGCTTTGCTTATCTGAGGCCTCTTTCCTTTCCATATGAAATTAATCATTGGTTTTTCCATATCTTTAAAAAATGATGGTATCTGGATTGGGATTACATTGAATGTGAGAATGCTTTGGGTAACACTGACATTTCCACAATATTCAATCTTCCTATCCATGAACAAGGCAGGTTCTTCCATTTATGTAGATCCCATGTTGTTTCTTGTAGTGGTGTTTTGTAGTTTTCTTTGTACAGGTTTTTTGTGTCTCTGGTAAGATTTATTCTTAAATATTTTATATTTTGGTAGCTATTGTAAATGATATTTTTTCCTTATTTCCTTTTAAGGGCCCTCTTTGCTGATGTGGAGGAATCCAACTGATTTTTGTATGTTGATCTTGTATCCTTCCATTTTGCTGAACCTTTTTATTAGTTCCAGTTTTTGTTGTTGTTGTTGTTGTTGTTGTTTTTGCTGAGTCTCTTGAGTTTTCTATGTATAGGATGTCATCAGCAAATAGAGATAGATTTACTTCCTCTTTGCCAATCTTAATGCTTTTTATTTCTCTTTCTTGCCTTATTGCCCTGGCTAGGACTTCTAATACAACATAAAATACCACGCTGTTTTAACTACTGTGACTGTACAGTAGATTTTGACATCCAGGAGTGTGAGACCTCCTACTTTGTTTTTCTTCTTCAGCAGTGCTTTGCTTATCTGAGGTCTCTTTCCTTTCCATATGAAATTAATCATTGGTTTTTCCAATGGTGGTGATAGAGGTTCCTTGTCTGGTTCCCATTCACAAGGGGAATGCTTTGAATCTTTCTCCATTAACAATAACGTTGGCTCTTGGCTTTGCATATACGCCCTTTATAATGCTGAGGACTTTCCCTTCTATCTCTATTTTGCTGAGAGTTCTGAACAAGAATGGCTGTTAGATTTTTTATCAAATGCCTTTTCTCCATTGATTGATATGATCATATGGTTCTTTTGTTTTGTTTATGTAGTGGATTACATTCATTGTTTCTCTGATGTTGAACTATCCTTGCATACTTAATATGAATCCCACTTGGTCATTATGCATTATATTTTGATATGTTGTTGGATTCTGTTGGCTAGGATTTGGTTGAAGGTTTTTGCATCTATATTCATGAGGGATACTCGTTTGTAGTTTTCCTTTTAGTGGTGTCTTTCCCTGGTTTTGGGAAAAGTGTTATGTTTGCTTCATAAAATGAATTTAGGAGTATTCCATCTTGTTCTATGTTCTGGAATAGTTTGAGAAATACAGGTGTCAACTCTTCCCTGAATGTTTGGTAAAATTCTCCAGTGAACCCATCTGGGCCAGAACTTTGTATGTGTGTGGGGGGGAAGTTTTCTTTATGACCTGCTCAATTTTTTCCTTTGTTATGAGACTGTTCAAGTATTTTATCTCTGACTGGGATAGTTTAGGGAGGTCTTGTATTTCTAGAAACTTGTTCATCTTTTCTACGTTCTCGAATCTGTTGGAGTACAGTTCTTCAAAATATTCTGTCAATATCTTTTTTGTTTCAGTTGGTTATGTTGTGATGTCACCCTTTTTGTTTATTATTCATGTTATTTGCATCTTCTCTTTCTTTTCTTTTGTTAGATTTGCCAGTAGTTTGTCAATATTGTTAATCTTTTAGAAGAACCAGCTACTTGTTTTCTTGATTTTCTCTTTTTTTGTTGTTGTTGTTTTCTACTTTGTTTATTTCTGCTCTGATATTTATTATTTCCTTACTTCTGGATACTGTAGATTTCTTTTGTTGCTCTTTTTCAAATTGTTGGAGTTGTTGAGTTAGAGTGTTAATTTTGTTTCTTCCCTCTTTTTTGATGTGTGCATTTATTGCTATAATTTTACCTCTGAGTAATGCTTTTGCTGCGACCTAAAGGTTTGGAATTGACAGGATACCCATTGAGATGGTTCAACAGACAAATGCCACACTAGAGGCACTCACTCAGTTATGTCAAGAGATTTGGAAGACAGCTACTTGGCCAACTGACTGGAAGAGACTCATATTTGTACCCATTTCAAAGCAAGGTGATCCCACAGAATGTGGAAATTATAGAACAATATCATTAATATCACACGCAAGTAAAATATTACTGAAGATAATTCAAAAATGGTTGCAGCAATATATTGACAGAGAACTTCCAGAAATGCAAGCTGGATTCAGAAGAGGACGCAGAATGAGGGATATCATTGCTGATGTCAGATGGATCTTGGCTCGAAGCAAAGAATACCATAAATATGTTACTCATGTTTTATTGACTATGCAAAGGCATTTGATTGTGTGGATCATAACAAATTGTGGATAACATTGAGAAGAATGGGAATTCCAGAACACTTAATTGTACTCATGAGGAACCTGTACATAGACCAGGAGGCTGTCATTTGAACAGAACAAGGGGACACTGCATGGTTTAAAATAAAGAAGGGATTGCATCAGGGTTGTATCCTTTCACCATACTTATTTAATCTATATGCTAAGCAAATGATCTCAGAAGCTGGACTATATGAAGAAGATCAGGATTGGAGGAAGAATCATTAACAACCTACAATACACTAAGGACACAACTTTGCTTGCTGAAAATGAGGATGACTTAAAGCACTTACTGATGAAGATTAAAGAATACAGTCTGGGGAGTTCTGGTAAGATGGCAGAACAGAGAGAAAGACTGCACAGACCCTCTTCAACAAAGAAAAGGGGAACCAATTAACACAGATACAGAAGATAATCTTGAACCCCTGAGATTGAAGGGAAGGATATAGAACTGGACTATACTCCAACTAGCACAAGATTTGCATGAAAACACCAAAAAAAGGAGACATACAGAGCTGCAATCTGATGGCACAGACAGCTTAGATATTGCCAAGTGGTGGTAGGACCTACGAATTAACCTAAAAATCAGCCCTGCTAACCAGGAACTGCACGGAGTAATGTTCTGATGGCTGGGGAATAAAAGGGGAAGCAGCGAAGAGGAAGGAGGGCTGAGTTGTGGACTTTTGTCTGACTGGAGGGTGTAGCCATTTTGAATGTTCCCAAGTGGCTTGACCTATTTTGTATATTTAAACCAACAATGTTCTCCCAGATTCCAGGGACTTAAGAACAGGCTCTACTTGCCAGTAACCCAAAGGACGTTCCGGACCAGGATGACTAGAAAGGTACAATATTCCCCTTGTTACTCTTATACTGCACACCTTCTTGGTGAATGGAGGTGCGGCCATCCCTTACTCCCACCCAATTTCGGGGGGGGGGGGCAGGAATTCCATCCCAGTCTGTGTGCTTGGACAGTGCCCATGTTTTGGTTTTTTTTTTTTTTCCTGTTTTTTAGTTAGTTTTTTTCTATTTTAAAACTGCTATAATTATTATTACTTTTGTCCTTTTTACTATTATTCTTCATTCTTCCCCTCCCAGGTTCTAGTTTTCAGATTTTTTTCTTTTCCCTGTTCCTGGCTGCATTTTTCTTTCTTTTTTTTTTTCATGATTAACCCATTCTTTGTTTTTCTTTTTGCACTTTTCTCACTTTTTTCTTCATTATTCTCTTTCTCTCCCTTTTTTCTCTTTTTGACCTCTGCCCAAATATTGCACTTTTTTTTCCTTTTCTTTTTTTTCATCTTTGTTTCTTTTTTTAGTTACTGTTCTTGTGTGATTACGTGGTGTATTTTTTGTCCATTTGCTTTTACTTTTTTGCTGGTTATTCAAATGTTATTTTTGTCTAACTGAGTGGAAGACAGCAACAGTCTCCATATGGCACAACTAAACCAACACCTCCTGCAGCTACACTTACTAACTGAGAGCCACAACTTCCTTCTCCACCAATGGGCCAACAATAAACAACCACCAAGAAGATCCTGACTCACCCTTGGCTGCTCTTCACAAACAGCTAACAGAGATCAAATTACAATAATGCCACAATGTCTCAGAGAAAACAGATCATCACAGTCCACACAAAGAAGCAAGACAAAGTGGTAAAAACAAGGGAGTTGGATACAGATCCAGAACACATCCCTGAGGAAGAAGCAGCATTGGAACTCTCTGATGAGAAATTCAAAAGAATTATGTTTAGGTATCTTCAAAGGATTGAAAGGCAGATGAAGGAAAACACAGAAAAGAACCTAGAAGAATTTTGGAAGAAAACACAAGAACAAAATGACAAAGTAAATGAAAAATTAGAAATTATTCTAAATCTACAGATAGAAATCCAGAAGATTAGTACTAACTTGTCAAAAATAGATAACACATTGAAAGGGCAAAGGAGTAGAACTGATGGAAGACAGAATTAATGAGATTGAAGACAAATACCTGAATACTTCTTTGGAAAGGGATCTATCAGAAAAAAGATCAAAACAAAATTAAGATAGCCGAAGGTTCATGTGGGATAACATCAAAAGGAATAAGCTATGCGTCATTGGAATTCCAGAACAGGAAGAGAATTAATAAAACCACTGAGAAAATTATGGAAGATTTGTTGGAGGAGAACTTCCCTGATTTGATGAAAAAATGAGAGTATATCCATTTAGGAAGTTCAATGAACCCAAAACAGGATAGAACCCAAAAGAAGATCACCAAGACATATCATCATTAAACCATCAAAAGCAAAGACAAAAAAAGAATCCTTAAAGCAGCAAGGGAAAAGCAAAAAGTTACTTACAAAGGACAACCAATAAGAATAAGCTCTGATTTCTCAGCAGAAACCATGCAAGTGAGAAGGCAATGGGATGGTATATACAAAACCCTGAAAGAGAAAAATTTTCAACCAAGAATTATATACCTGGAAAAATT
>NW_006921768.1:2919914-2920976 GCF_000298275.1 Orycteropus afer afer
GTTGCTTGGTTCTACAATCGATGCCAATGGAAGCAGCAGTCAGGACATTAGACAATGTGTAGCATTGGGAAGGTCAACTGTGAAGAACTGTTTCAAGTGCTGAGAAGCAAGGATGTCTCCTGGAGGACTAAGGTGCACCTGACACAAGCCATGATAATTCCAGTCACCTTGTATGCATGTGAGAGCTGGACAATGAATGAGGAAGACTGAAGAAGAGTTGATGCCTCTGAGTTGTGGTGCTGGCAAAGCATACTGAAAGTACCATGGACTGTTGAAAGAACTAACAGATCTGTCCTGGAGGAAGTGCAGCCAGAATGCTCCTTGGAAGCGAGAATGGCCAGACTTCGCCGCACCTATTTTGGCCACATTGTAAGAAGGAACCATTTCCTGGAGAAGGATGTCATGCTTGGTAGGGTGGAGGGTTGACGAAAGAGGGGAAGGCCTTCAACGAGATGGATTGACATGGTGGCTGTGATGATGGGCTCAAGCATAGCAGGGATCATGGAGCTGGCGCAGAATTGGCCAGTGTTTCGTTCTGCTGTACATAGGGTCACTATGAGTTGGAAACGACTCGACGGCACCTAACAACAACGTGATGCATGTTAAGTGAAAGGGAAACAAGATACTATCATGGAATGAATTGTGTTCCCCAAAAATATGTGTTGGAATCCTACACCTTTACCTGTAGATGTAATCTTGTCTGGAAATAAGTCTTCTTTCTTACATTAATGAGGACCTATCAATGTCAGGTATATCCTAAACCTAATCATTTCAGAGTGATATAAGGAGCAGCATAGACACAGAGGAAAATAGAAGCACATATGAGGATTGCCGAGGAACTGAGAAATGCCAGGGTTAGAAAGCTAAGACATCTCCCCCAATGGCCAAAAAAGAGAGAGCTTTTCCTTAGAATCAGTGCCCTGAATTCTGACTTGTAGCCTCCAACACAGTGAGAAAATACATTTCTGCTTTTTAAAGCCACCCACTTGTGGTATTCCTATTATAGCAGCACTTGTTGTTGTTGTTGTTGTTATGTGCCGTCGAGTCGGCCCCGACTCATAG
>NW_006921768.1:2921076-2922588 GCF_000298275.1 Orycteropus afer afer
TGTTGTTATGTGCCGTCGAGTCGGCCCCGACTCATAGCGACCCCTCCTTGGGTTTCCGAGGCAGTATCACTACGGAAGTAGGATTGCCCAACTTTCCTTCCGAGGAGTGGCTGGTGGGTTTGAACCGCCAGCCGTCTGGTTAGCAGGCAAGTGTCTTAGCAGCACTAGGAACCTAAAAAAGGGAACTACAGGAATGTAGAACAAGACCATCTAATTCAGACTTGAAGAAAAAGGAGGTAAAGAATACTGCTTTCTTTTGAAGGATAAGTAAACATTAGCCATCAGAAAGGAACTTTCCAGACAGGAGGATCAACATGAGCCTTGGCACAAAAATAACTGTGAACTGGTGTAAACTGCAAATAGCTCCTTTTACCTAGAACCAAGAATGAGGAGACTGAATTCATAAGCTGAGGCCAAAGAATAAAAAACACTGTATGACTTGCTAGAGAATATGGACTTTGTATTGTAGGTTATGGAAGCCATTGGAAGGTTTTGGAATCAGGGTAAAATGTGGCAGTGTAGTAGATTAATTAACTAGGTTCTTCTACTGAATACATATATAGAGACTATTGACATAGTTCAAGTGTGAAGTGATGAAAAGCTGAAGTATGGTGATATGGAAGGGAAGAAAGATTTAAGAAATCTTTAGAACAAGAATTCTTAATCTCTGCTTGTACAGTACAATTCTCTGGTCCCATATAGATCTCTTGAATCAGAATCCTCAGGAGCAAGGCCAGACGCTTTTCTAAGAGATCCTGATGATTCTGATGAGCAGTCATGTTTATTCTAGAGCAAGGGTCAGCTACCTACATTCCACAGAACAAATCTGTACTTATACAACCGCTATGAACTAAGAATGGTGTTTATATTTTTACCTGATTGAAACAAATCAAAAGAAGAATAACATTTTGTTACACATAAAAATTTTATGAAATTTAAATTGTAGTGCCTATAAATTAAGTTTTATTGGAACACAGTAATTTTTCTCATATTGTCCATGGCTGCATTTGCACTAAAATGGTAATTAAATAGTAGTGGCAAAGACTATTTTACCCAAAAGATTAAAATGTTTACTATCTGGTCCCTTACAGGAGTTTGTCAATTCCTGAGCTAGACACAATCATCTGCATACCCCAAGTCAGAACTGAGGGCAGAACCCAGGGATTAGTAACTTTTTAAAGCTACCCTGGTGAATCTATCATGCAGACTAAGTTGAAAACCATTGACCTAGAGGATTATACTGACAGAGCTTAGTGATTGGTTAGATATAATTGGTAAAGGAAAGAAAAGACACGCAGATTTAAAAACACATTTTTGAGGATGATAGTTGTTATTATGAGCTCCTTGAAGACAACAAATGACATCTAGTCATTTCTGAATCCCCAGTAATTATATTGTATTGGATGCTGTGATAGTTGGAGCTGTGTGTCAACTTGGCTGGACCCCAGTTCTGTGTGGTTGTTCCCATGATGGGATCAGATGACTGTGTTCTGAGTGGCCAGTCTGCCCAAG
>NW_006921768.1:2922688-2931718 GCF_000298275.1 Orycteropus afer afer
GAATAAATCTTACCAGGGACACAAAAGACCTCTACAAAGAAAACTATAAAAAACTACTTCAAGAAACCATAAGAGATCTACATAAATGGAAGAACACCCCATGCTCATGGATAGGAAGATTGAACATTGTGAAAATGTCAATTCTACCCAAAGCAATCTATACATTCAATGTGATCCCAATCTAGATCCCACAAACACTTTTTAAGAATATGGAAAAACCAATCACTAACTTTATATGGAAAGGAAACAGACCTCAGATAAGCAAAGCAGTATTGAAGAAGAAGAACAAAGTAGGCAGTCTCACACTGCCAGATCTCAAAACCTACTATACAGCCAGAATAATCAAAACTGCCTGGGATTGGTATTATGACAGACACATAGACCATTGGAATAGAATTGAGAACCCAGAAATAACTCCATCAACCTATAGTCAGCTGATCTTTGACAAAGTGTCAAAATCCATTAAATGGGGAAGAGAATTTTTGTTTAATAAATAGTGCTGGCAAAACTGGATATCCATTTGCAGAAAAATTAAGCCAGATCTGTACCTCACACCATACACAAAGACTAACTCCAGATGGATCAAAAACTTAAACGTGAAACCTAAAACTATAGAATTCCTTGAGGAAAAACTGGGGGAAAATTTAGGAGCCTTAATATATGGCATAAATAGACTATCAAGTATAACTCAAAATGCACAAACAGTAGAAGAGAAACTAGATGAATGAGACCTTCTAAAAATCAAATTTTTATGTCTTTCCAAAGACTTCTCCAAAACAGTCAAAAGACAACCTACAGATTGGGAAAAAATACTTGGCAATGATATATCTGACAAAGGACTTATCTCTAGATTTATAGAAAACTCCAATACCTCAATAACAAAAAGACAAACAATCCAATTGGGCAGAAGACATGAATAGACACTTCACCAAGGAGGATATTCAGGCGGTCAACAAGCATATGAAGAAATGCTCATGATCATTAGCCATTAGAGAGATGCAAATCAAAATAACAATGAGATACCATCTTGTGCCAGCACTAGTAGCAAAGTTCAACAAGACACAAAATAACAAATGCTGGCCAGGATGTGGAGAGACTCGGACGCTCATACACTGCTGATGGGACTGTAAAATGGTACAACCACTGTGGAAAGCAGTATGGTGATTTCTTAAAATTTGGAATTAGAAATACCATTTGACCCAGCCATTCCATTATTAGGTATATATCCTAAAGTGAGAGCCATGACAAGAACAGACATATGCACACCCATGTTCATCACAGCAGTATTTACAATACCCAAAAGATGGAAACAACCTAGGCATCCATCAACTGGAAATAGATAACCAAACTTTGGTACATACACACAATGGAATACTATGCAACCATAAAGAATAGCCTAGAATCTGCAAAACACTGTGTAACATGGATGAACTTGGATGACATTATGCTGAGTGAAATAAGTCAATCACAGAAAGACAAATATTGTATTAGTCCATTATTGTAAAAATCAAGGAAAGGTTTATCTATGAAAGGAAATTTTCTTTGTTGGTTAACAGGGGTGGGAGGGGAGGGGAGAGAACTCTGTTAGACAGGTAGAGATAAGTATTGATTTGGGTGAATAGAAGAGCAATGTACCAAACGTTAGTGATCAACATGGTGGCATTGAGGAAGAGGAAGACACAGAGAGGTACATGGGAGGTACAGATAACAAAGATGAACCCTTTTGCGCATACAGTACTGCATTGTCAGTGAAGGCAAACATGGGTATGCGGGTGGATAGATGGGTGGACAGGCTGAACTAGTAGGTATGTCTATGAAGTGGGGAGTGTACCCAAGACTATGTATAGGGTTAGCAGACAATGGTCCTATAACTGTATTTGTATGATCTGAATTCCCAGGTGTATAGTAGAGCTGACAAAGGACAAGGTTGTAGTCACTTCTTGGTCACAGCAAGCTATCCAGAGGAACTGAGTAGTTGAACCTGTGGGCTCAGGACCATAGTCACAGGGGACATCAAGCTCAATTGACATAACATACTACACAAAACATTGTTACCCCTCCTACTTTGGCGAGTAGCGACTGGGATCTTAAAAGCTTGCAAGCAGCCATCTAGATGCAATGGTGGGTCTCTCCTCATCCAGAACAAAGAAGAATGAAGAAAAACAACAACTCATGGAAAGAATTAGTCCTAGCAACTGCTACACCATGCAATCCGCAACCTATACAACTATGAGAGCAGAAGAACCAGACGATGCCCAGCTACCAATGTCAACCACTCAGAGGGGGATCTTTGTAGGAGATCCTGGATAGAGAGGGAGAACAATGTGGAACAAAACTCAAAATCATTTGGAGAAAAATAAAAGGGGGGACCAGGTTTGCTGGTCTGATAGAGCCTGGTGGCACCACTGAGACTGTGGCCCCTAGCTGCCCTTCAGGTCTGGAATTGAACCCATACCTGTGGCTTCCAGCCAAGCAAAAGACAGATATAGGAGTTGAACATTTACCTGAGGTAAATATACTCCTTGGAGAAAACAATCATGGGAGAGAGAAGGGCTGTTTATGCACAGGGAGACAGCTCAAGGGGCAGGGGTGCATGGAGGAATGAACACAGGGAAGAGGTGACTGTTGGGAGGAAGTGGGAGGGGAGCTGTTACATTGTGGTGAATTGTGGTCAACGTCATGAGACAAAGTGTATGTGAACTGCTGTATGGAAAGCGAATTTGCTCTGTCAATTTTCACCCAAATCACAATTAAAAAAAAAAAAAGCAGACTGGTTCAAAAATAAAAGAATACAGTCTGCAGTACAGATTACATCTCAATATAAAGAAAACAAAATTCCTAACAACTGAACCTATAAGCAGCATAACGATAAATGGAAAACAGATTGAAGTTGTCAAAGACTTCACATTGCTTGATTCTACAATCAATGCCAATGGAAGCAGCAGTCAGGATGTCAGACGACATATAGCACTGGGCAAATCGACTGCAAAAGATCTCTTTCAAGTGCTGAAGAGCAATGATTTCTCCTTGAGAACTAGGGTGCACCTAGTTCACAAGCCATGGTATTTTCAGTCACCTCATATGCATGTGAGAGCTGGACAATGAACAAGGAAGACCGAAGAAGAGTTGATTCTTTTGAGTTGTGGTGCTGGTGAAGAATGCTGAGAGTACCATGCACTACTAAAAGATCTAACAAATCTGTCCTGGAGGAAGTACAGCCAGATGCTCCTTGGAGGCGAGAATGGCCAGATTTCATCTCACCTACTTTGGTCATGTTGTCAGAAGGGATCATTCCCTGGAGAAGGATGGCATGCTAGGTAAAGTGGAGGGTTGACGAAGGAGGGGAAGGCCCTCAACAAGATGGACTGACACAGTGGCTGCGGCAATAGGCTCAAGTATAGCAAGGATCGTGGAGCTGGCACAGGACCAGGCAGCATTTCGTTCTGCTGTGCATAGGGTCACTATGAGTCAGAAGTGACCTGACAGCACCTAACAACAAAAGTTTAGTAAGTTGTATCTTCATTCTTATTTGTTTCTAGGAAGTTTTTTATTTCACACTTTATTTCTTCTGTTACACAGTAGTTTTTGAACAGTGTATTATTCTGTTTCCATATATTTGCTATTTTTTCCTTGATCTTTCTGTTACTGATTTCTAACTTTACAGCACTGTGATCCGAGAAGATGTGTGGCAGTATTTCAGTGTTTTTTAATTTATTGCAACTTGTTCTGTGTGCCAAAATATGGTCTATTCTGGAGAATGATCCATGTATACTGGAGAAGAATGTGTATTGTGCTTTTGCCGGGTGGAGTGCTCTGTATATGTCTATGTGGTTGAGGTGGCTGATTGTGTTATTGAGTTCTTCTGTATCTTTGTTGATTTTTTTCCTAGTTGTTCTGTCCCTCTTTGAAAGTGCTATGTTAAAGTCTCCTACAACTATTGTAGAGTTGTCTATTTTTCCTTTCAGTTAATATTTGCTTTATTTTGGAGCACTTTCATTGGGTGCATATATATTAATTATGATGATTTCTTCTTGGTCAATTGATCATTTTAGCATCATATAATGTCCTTCTTTGTCCCTTATGCTGTTTTTCATCTTGAAGTCTATTTTATCAGAAATTAATATTGCCACTCCTCCTCTTTTTTGGTTGCCATTAGTTTGGTATATTTTTTTCCACTTCTTATTTTTGAATTTGTTTTTGTCTTTGTGTCTAAGGTGGGTCTCTTGCAGGCAGCCTATTGATGGGCCTTTTTTTCTTAACCAATCTGCTATTCTCTTTCTCTTGACTGGTGCATTTAGTCTATTCACATTGAGTGTAATTAGTGAGACACAAGAATTTATTGCTGTCATTCTATTGTGTTTTTTGTTGTGTTGTTGGTGATTTCCTTGTTCCACATATTTTTCTGTGGTAAGCTCATTTTGTTTTCAAGGGTTTCTTCTCTTTTCTTCATTTTTGTTGGTTTTGTGGTTACTAAGCCCATGTGTTTTTCTTCTTTCTGAGTTTGCTTAGGGGGAATGTTAATTTTCTTTGTGGTTACCCTGAAGTAAGTTCTTATCTCCTTAAGTTTGGAACAATCAGTTCTATAAAGACATTGTCCTGTCTTCCTCTCCATTGGGAAGTTTTGTAATTAGAACTTTTATTCCCTCTCTTTGCTCTGTTGCTGGTGTCATCTGCAGACTGACTCCTTTATTTCTCTGTGTACATTATTTTATGAGCTTATTTTGAGCATCTATTTCTGGGTTTGTTTCTAAGTGGTGATGTGAAGTGTCCTGATTTTAATTTTTTGTTCTGTGTTGTAGGTTCTCCATTGGAAGGACTCTCTTTAACCTTTCTTATAGGGATGGTCTGGTTTCCACAAATTCCCTTAATTTCTGTTTGTCTGAGAATATCTTGATTTCATACTCATATTTGAGGGATAATTTCACTGGATATATGATTCTTGGTTGGAAGTTCTTTTCTGTCAGTGTTTTATATATGCCATCCTATTGCCTTCTTGCCTGCATGATTTCTGCTGAGAAATTAGAACTTAGTATTATTGGTTGTCCATTGTAGATGACATTCATTTTTCCCAAGCTGCCCCAGAGGTTCTGTCTTTACCTTTGATTTTGGAGAGTTTGGTTATGATAAGTCTTTGTGACTTTCTCTTGGGATCTATTCTGTTTGGGTTTCCTTGAGCTTCTTGGACAGATATTTTTTTTCTTTCTTCATGATATGGGGAAAAGTTTCTGTTAGCAATTCTTCCATAATATTCTCAGGGTTTTTTTGTTTTGTTTTGTTTTGTTTTTTCCGCCTCCTCTTGTTCTGGAATTCCAATGGGCATATGTTGTTTCTTTTCATGTCATCCCATATAACTCTTAGGTTCTCTCATTTTTCTTCATACAGGCTGGTGTCCAGGGATTTGTCTTTTAGCTGGGAAACATGTTTTTCAGCCAGTTCTAATCTACTCTGTCCTTCCACTGGGTTTTCTATCTCTGTAATTTTGGTATTGATATTCTGGATTTCTAATTGTTGTTTTTGTGTGAGTTCTAATTGTGTATTTATTTTGTTATTTTGTTCTTGAATGGTTTCCCTGAACTCTTCCACAGTACTGTCTGTTTTCTCCATTCTGTTTGTGGTTTTCTTGAGCTCTTGGAGAGTCCTAAATATATACTTCTGAATTACTTCTCAGGTAGTTGTATTGCTTGTTCTTCTTCTGTGATACACAATTCTTTATTCTGGGCTTTTATTTCTATTGTCCTGTCCTGGTTTTTTTGTTTAATTTGAGGTTGTCTATGGTTGAGCAATCTACTTCTGTAGAGATACCATCTTGGACACCCAAGGAGGGGTCACTATGAGTTGGGTCCAACTCAATGGCACATAACAACAACATTGTTTCCTAGACATTTTGAAGTTGTTATCTTAAGTTGTTAGATATGTATTGATTTGTTTCACCCTGATTTTATATTTTAGTATATCTGAAAGTGTGGAACAGGTGTACTTTTTTTTTTATTATTAACTCAGCTGTAGTGGGTTGCTTTCCAGCTCTCTTTGCATTGGTGGAATCACTGGTGGGGATATGGATGCAGGTCTCTGTTCATTGTGAAGGGGATTTGGAATTGGGACAAGCAGGTGTTGTCCTCTGTTTGTTGTTGATTTTGTACACAGGAGTTGTTGGTTTTAGCTATTGGTTGAGATGTTCAGTGTAATAACTCCTGTTGCCTAGTGGTGGTTTAATGTGTTCCTTTTGTTAGATGAGGCAGAAGAGAAAAGGAAAAAAGAGAAATAAAACAGAAAGGGAAAAAAAAAGGTGCCAGTAGCAAATCCCCATTTTCCATGTTTGGGTGAGACAGCTAAGTCAGTACTGCTGGCACAGGCAGTGTGGTTTGTGTCTTCCTGCACCATCTACTAATGACAATGTTCTACTTTCAATCAAAGACCCACAGATCAAAATTGACAGACACTTCAATGGGTAGAGGGTGACCACTTTCTGCTTGGATCCAGAAGCCACAAAAATCCAGTACCCTGGTCCATTCTGTGCCAAAAAAGAGTTGTGGAAGAGTTGAACCCCAGCCTGCTGTTGTGTGCTCACTCTATGGCTCTGCCCACTCATAGGTTGTTTCTCCCTTTTCCCCACTTCTTTCTGGACTCTGCAGCAGGCTAAGCCAAGGAGGGGTAGTTCTTGATCTATTTCTCAGTAAGATTATCTACTCACTCAACTCACAAGATCACAGCCAAAAACTCCCAGTGTGGGTATTCTGAGTCCCCAATTCCTCTGTGGGTTCTGTGATGGTTTTTTATTTTCTTTCCTTCCACTGACTTCTTTTATATTTCTAATGAATCCTCTCCTTGTCCATCTCTCCATCTCTGCTGGCTAAGTGGGTTTATTTGTTTTTTCCAGTTATTTCATCTGCTCTTTCTCTCTGCCTTCACTAAATCTGGTACTCTATCTTCTCCGTAGTTTCTCATAACTCCAGCATCATTACTTCTATCTGATTTACTTAGTTATCCAGGAATTCCTTGGTAGAGGGAACAAACATGTGGGTTATAGAAATGACGTCATATTCCCCAATATATCGAAAAGCTGAGATTTGAGATCAGCTTCATAAATTAAAGCCTGGTTTTCATTCCACAACAACATATATAACCGTAGTGAGCACAGATGGCTTGAAGCTGTACTAGAAAGGCAGCTAAAATAGTAGGAAGAAGACCTGAAACTGGCAGTTGAAAAAAAAAAAAACCTACAAATTCAGTCTTTGTCCCTAACTTAATAGTTAGATGAAGCCTAAGGAAGTCATTTATTGCCTCTAGGTGTCAATTCTTTTATCTGTACAATGGGAATGATATTTCTACCCTGCTTTCTGTATAGGGTCCCACTCAATTGGAATTAATTTATTGAACATCTAAAATCAAAAATACCAAACCCACTGCCATTGAGTTGATTCTGACTTATAGTGACCTCCACTGAGTTTCCAAGGCTGATATATTTATGGAAGTAGATTGCCTCATTGTCCTCCCGTGGAGCAGCTGGTGGGTTTAAACTGCTGACCTTCTGGTAGGCAGCCAAATGCCTTACCCACTATGCCTCTAGAGCTCCTTTTTTTGAACCCACTACATATCAAATATTGCACTAAGTGCTAAATTATAAAGATAAATAAAACCAGCTTCCTGATCTCAAGTATTTCACTTATAAACAGATTATTTCAGTGCCATACAATGCATGTTGCAGGGGTCCAGGTGAAGAGAGAGAACTCAGGCATGCCCAAAGCAGCAAGACAGGAGAGCAGGAGAAAGGGGATTAAAAGCCAGGAACCCGGACAGAGGAACAGTCAGCCGCAGGAATCCAGGTGAGGAGAGAGAACTCAGGCAAGCCCAAAGCAGCAGGGCGGGAGAGTGGGAGAAAAGGAATTAAAAGGCCCAGGAACCAGACAGAGGAGGATTAAGCTTCAGGAACCCAGGGAAGGGTGGTACAAGAGGTTTCCAACAGAGAGACAAACTTGTCTGTCAGTTTGTTCTACCATGGTGACGTGTTGATGTGAGTTCTGGAGCTGAGCAACTGGTGTTTCAAACCCAGTGGGATGCACCTGGTGCACAGGTATCAGCCCAGCTTACAGACTGAGACAGACAGGAAGAAGGAAGAGGCCATCCACTTCTCAAAGAATTGGCCAGGGAAAACCTTATTAATAGCAAAGAAACACTGTTTGGTACATTACTGTGCAACTTCATGAATAGTCCAGTTAGGTTAGAAGGCTCTCAAAATAGGACTGGGAAAGAGCTGCATCATCTGAGTAAACTCAGCCTTACTCATATGGACAAGGTAAAGCTTCCAAGACCTCCATTTGCTGATGTGGCACCACTCAAATTGAAGAGAAACAGCCACAGACATCCATTAATCATCGGAACATGGAATGAGCAAAGTATGAATCTAGGAAAATTGGAAGTTGTCAAAAATGAAATGGAACGTATAAAGATTGATATCCTCAGCATTAGTGAGCTGAAGTGGACTGGTTTTGGCCCTTTTGAATCAGACAACCATGTGATCTACAATGCCGAGAATGACAATTTGAAGAGGAATGGCATGGCATTCATCATAACAAAGGATGTTTCAAGATCTGTCCTGAAGTACAATGCTGTCAGTGATAGGATAATATCCATACGCTTACAAGGAAGACCCATTAATAGGACTATTATTCAAATTTATGCCCCAACCACCAAAGCCAAAGACAAGGAAATTGAAGAATTTTATCAACTTCTGCAGTCTGAAATTGACCAAACATGCAATCGGTATGTGTTAATTATCACTGGTGACTGGAATGCAAAAGTTGGAAATGAAGAAGAATCACCAGTAGTTGGAAAATTTGGCCTTGGTGACAGAAATAAAGCTGGAACTCGCATGGTAGAATTTTGCAAGACCAACGACTTGTTCATTGCAAACACCTTTTTTCAACAACACAAACAGTGGCTGTACACGTGGACTTCACCAGATGGAACACACAGGAATCAGATTGACTACATCTGTGGCAAGAGGAGATGGAAAAGCTCAATATCTTCAGC
>NW_006921768.1:2935763-2948352 GCF_000298275.1 Orycteropus afer afer
TTGTCGGCTTCTATACGCTTGTGAGCCATTTTCCTAAGATAAATTTCTCTCTCTCTCTCTCTCTCTCTCTAAATATATATATATACACTTTGCTGGTTTTTTGTGTTTCTCTAGAGAACCCAATCTAACACAGATGCATTAAGGATGGTCAGTAAAAGTTTAGTGTAAGAATGAATAAATCAATTAGTTTATTACTCCTCATCAAAGAAGACTCTATCCATGGCACTTGGGATAGAGTTTATGCTAACTTCAATGCCACAAAATGCTTTTGAAAAATGGTAATTGTCCATTTACACAAAAAATACAGATCTGACTTGAACAAAACCATTGGAGATTAACTTTGTAAAGTTCCAAGAAAATTATGCTAACATTACAAGAAAATTTTCATTAAAAAATCAATTTTCAGCTACTTAATTTTCTGAAACAAAATAATTTCCTTTTAACTCTAGCAAAAATTACCTTTATAATGTCCTATTTTGAGCTTTTAAAGTAATTCAAATAGTTAGATCAGATCAGATTAGATCAAGGTATTACTGTTTTTGGCCAAGGCTCTTGGCAAAATTTACAAAGCAAAGAATATATATTATGTGATATTTTAAATAAATTATAAATATCAAATAGAATAAAGTTAGAGTTCATGTTTAAGTGTACAAAAAGGTAAGAATCTTCCAGAAATTATTATTGTGGCATCTAAAACCCATTGTTGTTGAGTCATTTCAACTCATAGTGACCCTGAAGAACAGAGTAAACTGCTCCACAGGGTTTCCAAGGCTTTAATCTTTACAGAAGCAGACTGCCGCATCTTTCTTCCACAGAGTGGCTAGTGTGTTCAAACTGCCAACATTTTTGTTTAGCAATCAAGCACTTAACCACAATGTCACCAGGGTTCCTTTCTATGGTGTCTAAAGTAGGTTTAAATATCAATGGCAATTAACCATTTCTGTTCTTTTCAAGAATTAATATTAATTAAATTATCTCCCAAAATCTTGGTTTTGCTTATCAATATTTTCTACCTCTCTTCACTGTACATAGTTTTTGAGACAGGAAAAAAGAGGGAGGGAGAAGGAGACAAATTCTAAATATGAATACATTAAGCTCAAGAAAGTCCTTAGTCATGACAGTGGGTATGATTCTAGCCTGGACTGTCATATAGGCAGGTCTGAATTTTGAAAAGACAATATAAAATAGAAAGTGTGGTCAATTGTGTCACTATTATCTGTTTTTAACTGTATCAACTTTTACATAAAACAGCCCGAATAGGAATGCTTTGATGAAAGATCCATGATTGGTGGGTGAGTCCTTGAAAAAGTACCTGTGAGTCCGCAGATCTGAAGCAGTCTATACAACTTCAACAGATCCTTTATATATCTGTAGCAAACAGAACATAATTTTAAAATATGATTTTCATGGGAAATGCTGACTAAAATGGGTGAGCACATTATACATTTCGATTTAAAATGTTATACACATATACTATAAAGACAGATAATAAATCAAAGATTTCTGGGGAGAAGTTCACTGAAAAAGGCAGCAGAAGGGAATTTTGGAGGGTGATGGAACTAATCTGTATATTGATTTTGGTAGTAATCACATAACTCTGTTAATTTGTCAGAACTCAGTACTGAGCACCAAAGGCAGTGAAGAAAGAACTCATTGTCATCAATACCAACATGGCAACCACACATGTTACAAAGTCCTTTCTTTCACAGCACTTCCTGGTGGGTTCAAACTGCCAACTTTTAGGTTAGCAGCCAATCACAAAATGCTTGCACCAGAGACCTGCATATAAATACATACTTATCTTTTCATCTTGGAAAACCTTCTATACATTTATTACAGGAAGGAACACATTATTATTTAGACAAGTTGCCATCTAGTCATTTCTAACTCATGGAGAGCCAAAATGTTTTAGAATAGAATAGAAAACCCTTCACAGGGTTTTCAAATGCCTATTATCTTTTGAAAGTAGCTCTCCAGGCCTTTCTTCCAGTGTGCCTCTGCGTGAATTCAAACCACCAATCAATCTATCAGTTAATAGCCGGCTACTGAACCATTTCCACCATTCAGAGACTACATATCTCATAGATGAAAATCATTTGCATAAAAAGGAATATACTTAGCTTCCTCCCATCTCTACACCAACATTTCAGGACGAGCACACAGAGGGTAGAAAACCCATTCTCCGTTGGTTCTTTTCCTCATCTCACCACTATCACTGAATATACATAATTTATACAGATAATTGATTTTTTAGCCAATGGCTTGCATGGTCAACATTAACGATAGCTGTCCAGTAGCTGCTGAAATCCTGTCAGGTCAGCAAACACATCCTTGAGAACACATCTCATCCCACTAGTACCTTTCCTTCTGGCCCTAAAACCAAAAGGACGATATGCTTGGGTAGAAGATAATATGTAGTACTTTTTGTTTCCAGTTTGCTTTGTCAACCTTTACTGATTTCCCCATAAAAGTTAATAATAAGCTGGACTCAAGTCTGGGAATCAAATAATTTAGTTCTTTCTATCCTGAAAATTAGACTCAGATTCTTAAAACATGTTTGAAAAGTCTACTTAAGAATACATGAGCCAACTAAATGCTAAAATATTAGAGTTTCTTTTTTGTTCACCAGTTTTGCATTGCCTGTTAGTGAGAAACTCATAATGACGTTGTAGACAAAGGAACAAAACACTGCCCAGTCCTGCACCATCCTCACAATCCTTGCTGTGCTTAAACCCATCGTTGCAGCCCCTGTGTCCATCCATCTCACTGAAGGTCTACCCCTTTTTCACTGACCTTCTGCTTTACCAATCATGATATCCATCTCCAGGGATTGGTCCCTCCTGAAAAAATGACGAAAGCATAAGAGGAACATTCTGGCTGCACTTCGTCCAAAACAGATTCGTTTGTTCTGGCAGTCCATGTTGTATGCAATATTCGTTGCCAAAACCATAATTCAAATGCAGCAATTCTTTTTCAGTCTTCCTTATTCGGTGTTCAGGTTCTGCATGCATATCAAGCAATTGACCATGACCAGGTGCATCTTAGTCTTCAAAGTGACATCTTTGCTCTTTAGCACTTTGAGGAGGTCTTTTGCAGTTGATTTGCCCAATACATCATTAATATCTTGACTGTGGTTTTCATGGGCACTGAATGAGATAGATTGAATGAAATCATAAAAGAATCAGTGTAAGATTCAGATGAATTTATTTAAAAAGTAGACTGGAGAAGAGGATTAATCTTAATTAAATACAAATCTCAAGCAGTATCAGAAAAAGAAACACAATGGTCAATAAATTATAAAAGAATGCTCAGCCTCAACCACTATAAAAAGATGTGTAAATCAAAACAACAATAATTTTTTTTTTAATTTATCTGATTGCAAACATTTTTTAAGTTTCTAGTCTGGCATGGTGTGAAGAAATAGGCATTCTCAAGCACTGGTGGTGGAGGAGTAAATTTTTAGATTATATTTATATATGAACAGATCCTTTGAACTATTATTTCCAAGCTAGATATACTTAGAAAAATCATTCCTTACAGATATACTCACAAAAATATGCCAACATATATGTCTAAGGGTGTGTCTCACTTTTGCAAATGACAATAAATAAGTAACATTAAATTATGATAAAACTGAAATCAAACTGCTATAAATCAAACATACAAAATAAAATCTTGAAAGGACAGAAAAATGACACATTACATATAATAGAACAAAAATATTAAAGTCTACAGAATTCTCATCAAAAAACATGGAAGATGACCAGGAAGGGGAGGAGAGAGGAGGAAACACTGTAAAATTTAAAAAAAATAATAAAATTAATTTAATTTTAAAAAGAAAACATGGAAGTTGGAAGAAAATAAGACATTGTTAAAGAGTTGAAAGAAAAGAGCTGTCAGCACAGAACGCTATATCCAATGAGAATAACTACAGGAGTGACAACACATTGAAGACATTCTCAGACAAAGGAAACCTAAGGAAATTTAACACAGCAGGAAATTTAAAAGAATAGAAATCATACAAGGTACATTCCAGGACCATAAAGGAATTAAACTTAGTATCCATTAAAAAAAAAAACATATTTGGAAAACTCCCAAATACCTGAAATTTAGACAACACACTTCTAGATAATCCATAAGGGAGTCTCAGGGGGAAATAGAAAATATATATATTTTTTTTATTGTGGTTTGGGTGAAGATTTACAGAGCAAATTCACTTTCCATACAGCAGTTCACATATACTTTGTCTCATGTCACTGACCACAGTTTACCACAATGCAACAGCTCCCCTCCCTCTTCCTCCCCATAGTTACCTCTTCCCAGTGTCCATCCCTCCATACTCTCCTGCCCCCTGAGCTGTCTCCCTGTGCATAATCAGCCCTTCTTTCTCCCATGATTGTTCTCTCCAAGGAATGTATCTACTTGAGGTAAATGTTTAACTCATATGCCTGTATTTTGTTTGGCTGAAAACCACAGGCGTGGGTTCAATCCCAGACCTGAAGGGCAGCTAAGGGAAACAGAAAATATTTTGAACTGAATAAAAATGAAAGTAAAAAACACCAAAATTTTCAGGATATGACTAAAGCAGTTCGGAAAGGGAATTTTTTTTTAACTTTTTATTGTGATTTGGGTGAAAATTTACAGAGCAAATTGGTTTTCCACTCAACAATTCACCCATGTTGTTTCTTCACATTGCTTGCAGTCTCCACAATGCAGCAGCACTCTCCCCACATCCTCCCTGTGTTTCCCACTTCCATTCATCTTTCTTCGATAGCCCTTCCTGCCTTCTAAGCTTTATCTCTGGGCAAATAAACTGACTAGAAAGACGGAAAACTCAAATCTAATATCAGAAAGCATAAACATTAAAAGAAAAACAATAAATAAAAAATCAATGGAACAAAAAACTAGTCATCTGAAAAGATCAATTAAAATTTATAAGCTTTACACGGACTGAGCAAGGAAAAAAAGACAAGATACAAATTACCAATGTCAAGAATAAGAGAGATGATGTCACAAGCCTCTAGAAATATTAAAATGATAATGAGGAAATACTACAAACAACTGACTATACAACCATAAATTCAGCAACTAAGATCAAATGGGCCAATGAATTAAAAGAAACAAACAAAACCAAAAACTCAAAAAATGAAAAGTTAACCTGAATAGTCCTATATCTATTAAAGAAATTGAAAATCTTTTCATGAAGAAAACTCCAGACCCAGATGGGTTCATCAGTGATTTCTTCCAAACACTTAAGGAAGATATATTATCAATTTTCTTCCAGAAAATGCAAGAGGAGAAAATACTTCCTAACTCACTTTATGAAACCAGCAGTACCTTGATACTCAAACCAAACAAAGATGGATGAAAAAAAAAAAAAGCAAACAAACACTATAGACCAATATCCTTATGACCATAATGAATAAATCCACATCAAAATGTTAGCAAATTTAATCTAACAATGTACAAAGAAAACAATAAATCATGACCAAACTGAGATATTCAAAATCAGTCCATGTAATTCACTATATTTAGAGACTAAAGAAGAAAAAACAGAGACTATCTGAACTGATAGAAGAAACGCCTTTGACAAAATTCAATATCCATTCACAGAACAAAAGGGAGCGTCCTCAATCTGATAAACACCATCTGTTAAAAACAATCTATAGCTAACATCATGATAAACCCACTCCTCACTCACCGACATGGTTATGCTCCAAAGACCAGGTTATTATGGAAAACCAGAGTTATGCAAAGAGGAGGGGGATGCAGAGGCAGCCAGAGAGCCCAAACTCTCAGAACTGCTATGGCCCTGCTATCACTGTGCTCTAGACCTCAAGGTCATTTCACCGGGGCTGGCACTTGAGCATACCTGGGAACTTCATCAATATTAAAAACTTTTGCTCTGCAAAAGACATTGCTAAGACAATGGAAAGGCAAACTACAGACTGGGGAAAAACATTGGCAAATCATATATCTGACTACAGACTTAACTTGTATCCAGAGTATATAAAGAACTCTCATCAAGAAGACTAACAATTTTGAAAATGGGCAAAAGATTTCAATAGACACTACAATAAAGAAGTTATTCATATCAGAAAAAGAAGCTGAAAAATGCTCAACATGATTAGCCATTAGGAAAATTCAAATTAATATTACAATGGGTTACCACTAGATAATTATTAAAATATCTGAAACTATTTTTAAAACTAATAATATAAAGTGCTGGTGGAGATGCAGAGCGATAGAAACTCTCAGCATTACATATGGGAATCTAAAATGGTGCAACTATTTTTGGAAAAATTTGACTCTTAAAAAGTCAAATGTATGTTGTTAACAAATAAACCAGCAATCCTAACTCAGGGTTTAAGAGAAAATAAAACATATATTTACACAAAAACCTATATAGGTTACCAATAGTAGCTTTATTCATAAGTGGCAAAATCTAAATGTCACATCTATATAATGGAATACTATTCAGCAATAAAAAGGAATGAATCAATGATACCATGTATCAAACAAATGTATGAATCTCAAATTCATTATGCTAATTGAAAGAGGGAGCTCTGGTAGCATAGTGGCTAAGGCACTTGACTGCTCACCAGATGGCTGGCGGTTCAAACCCACCAGCCACTCCTCGGAAGGAAAATTGGGCAATCCTACTTCCGTAGTGATACTGCCTCGGAAACCCAAGGAGGGGTCGCTATGAGTCAGGGCTGACTCGACGGCACATAACAACAACAACAACAACAATTGAAAGAAGACAAAATCAAAAAGATACATCTTGCATAAATCTATGCACATGACATTCTGGAAAAGGCAAAACTATAAAGGACAGACAACAGATCAGTTCTTGCCACTGTGGGGGTGTGACTGACACAAAGGGGCAGCACTAAGGAGTTTTGGGGAGAGGGGTAATAGAACAGTTCTATATTTGAATTGTGATGGTGGTGGCAGTTACATGATTCTATACATTTGCAGAAACTCATAGTACTGTATATCTAAAAGAGTGAATTTTACTGCATATAAATTAAAAATAATTTTTTAATTTCAAAGTTCAAAGATGTACATGATCATATTTATGCACATTAAAAAATATATAGATATAAAACAAAATATATTCATTTGAGAAACCCTTAACTGGGAGCAAAAGAGGCAAGAATTTTTTTATGCTTTTTAAAATATTATAATGCGATATGTGTATGTATATGTGTGTGTGTGTGTGTATATATATATATATATAAAAATTAAAAAAAAAAAAATAAGAAAAATTTTCAAAAACCCTGGAATCAAACAGACCTGACTTTGAATTTTGGCTCTGATGTTTATTAGTCAGGTGATCTTGAGTTAGTCATTTAAATTATCCAAGTTTCAATTATCTAATTTATAAATTGAACACAGTAATACATGATTCTTGGGTTTGTTATAAGGCAAAGTCATTAACATAATGCGTGACTCATAAAAAATAGTGACAATTTTAACTATTATTATAGCTACGAAATAACAAAATTCATATTCATCACATATCAGTACTACATTTCCAGTAATGCTGCCTAGTCCAGATCTCAAAATGACTCCAGCTGAAAAAATCCAACTGTTTATAAAACAGTTTGTAAAAACAAATCAAACAAAAATGAGCAAACTGGGAAGGGAAGATTAGTATCCCGTGACATTCCTTAATAGTAAAGAGAGTTAGTAGTTGCCAAAACGGAAACCATTGCATCGAACTTGAGCACAAACCTGGTCACAAAGTAACGCTTGCAAGACTCAGTTTCACACTCAGAAACTGGGAGTTTCCTAGGGTAGGTGTTACTCCTGGTTTTTCTTCAATCAGAGTTCCCATTCATGAAAGTTTCAACCAGTGTTCTGGAATTTGTGTCAGTTATAGATTTTTTTTTTTTTTTTTTTAGGGAGTTTATGTAGTAAGGTTGCCCTGATTTCTTCAAAGTAGACATTTTTATTCATATAAACTAGGGACCATTTTTCATGCTGGAGAGATTAAACCAAGAGCCAAATCTATGTGAGAGTGATGGGAGGAAAAGGGTGCCTGCCTGCCTGCCCACCCACCCACTTGCTAAGAATAAATCTTCTCATAAAGGAAAGAAAAGTTTTGGAATTTCCTACTTCCTGCATCCAAGAGTTATTAGACTCCTCAATGGTTCGAAAAGATCAGGTAGCATGAATGTTTCTGATATTTTATGCTTTGTTTCAGAGTATGGAATTTGGTACCATTCTAAGAAGCTGTAATTTTTAATGTAATGTTTAGACCTTAATATCGCATTGCAATTATTTCTGTTAAATATTTTTGGGCATTTGTGTGGCTAGTATGCAATACTTAAGTCTCCCTGAATCTTTTCCCCCTACATTTATGGTTCATTGAAGTATTAGGAATTTAGCCCAGTTTCTAGTACCCCCTAATTTTATAGTATAAAATTAAATGATGGAGTGTTTTTAATCATCTACTTAGATAATTTTTGACTGTCTAACATTATGACAAGAGCTCATTTAACTAAAGAGTTTTAGTCTTTGGGAATGATGAAACTCACATAGAAATAAATTTCTAAATGGTAGTCAGAAATAATAAATTTCCTTGAGTAATTTTGTATATATTTTTCGATGGAGTATACTTAATTTGCATCCTCATGGATGCAATTGTTCAATTGCATTTATTACAATTGTGCTAATGTACAGATTCCCTTATGATTCATTTGGCAGATGTAAACCTTCTTTAAACACTCAGAAATTCAATTTAAGAACAGCCGTTTAGTTAGATGCAAAGATAAATTTTCAAATGAAAAATGATTTCTAGTACAATTTACTCAACTTTACATTCCTTTTTTTTAGAAGACACCCAGTAGTTAAAAGTCTTTGTAAGAAAACAAAATATGTATCTTGCTTTATGAAAGTTGATTTTAAACTACTATCAACGGATTTTGATGGTGTAAGAATGCCAGTAAAGAAATACACAGAGGCTCCTCCTTATTTTCCTTTACTTTTCTCTTCTTTTGTTTTTCTTGCTTCTGTTAAGCCTTTTGACAAAGGAAAATAAGTGATAGAATCACAATACCCAAGTTCCATTTGGAACATTTTAGTCAATGTGAAATTCTGATTTATTTTGAACATTTCACAGGCTTAGGATATATGTAGTATGCACATAGCTGCCATAGAAATAGAATTTTTCCCAGATTATTCTGTAGTCATTCATTATGAATACACACTATTAACTTATCTTGGAAACCCTACTATCAACTTCTCCAAAACGAGTAAACTGAGAATTAGGCTGGGTGATTGGCCCGTCAAACAACAAATTACTGATCTTAAAACAGAAAACACCTGGCTCCCATACTTTAGGAGACCACATAATGGTGGCTGCCATTCCAAAACCACAAAGACAAGAAGCAGTGCAAACATCCCACAAACAGAATAGGCTTTTAGAGAAATGTCATACCTCTGGCCATGTCAGATTCTTTCCTGTGCTACATGTGTGACCAGACTCTCCAAAAATTGGCATGCTGTCACTTTTAAACTGTTAGTAAAACTAGTACCATTAAATAATGTTCATATTATGAACCTGCTGAGAAGGTTCTATTTTCTCTACAGTAGCTGACATATTTGTGGCATTTTATCAATGTGGAATAATAATAAAATTCACCACAAAAATTTGAAAGGAAAGAACATGGGGCCTTGTTTTCTTTTCCTGCAGAGCCTCAATATTTTACAAAATATTGTTATTAGATAATGCTCCTAACCTTATTAAAAATAGCAGCACTGTTTTCTTCATTGAAAAAATAAAGAAACTGAAGTTACTATTCATGAGTCACAGAATTTTAAGACTAAAAGAAACTCCTCTAAAAATTGGCAAGATCAACTTTAGTTGATTCCTTATGATTGATCCCTTATGATCATTCTTTAGGGTTGCATAGTATTCCATTGTGTATATGTACCATTGTTTGGTTATCAGTTCTTATATTGATGTGCATACAGGTTGTTACCATAATTCCGCTATTGTAAATAACGATGTGATGAACATGAGTATGCATATATCTATTCTTGTCTTGGCTCTCACTTCTTTAGGATATATACCTAGTAATGGGATTGCTGAGTCAAATGCTATTTCTAATGCCAGCTTTTTAAGGAATCACGATACTGTTTTCCACAGGGGTTGTATCATTTTACAGTCCCACTAGCAGTGCATGAGAGTCCCAATCTCTCCACATCTTTGCCAGCATTTGTTATTTTCTGTTTTGTTGAACTTTGCCATTAGTGCTGGGGTGAGATGGTATCTCATTGTTGTTTTGATTTGTATCTCCCTGATGGCTAATGATCATGAACATTTCTTCATGTATTTGCTGGCCGCCTGGATATCCTCTTTGGTGAAGTACCTATTCATGTCTTCTGCGCATATTTTAATTGGATTGTTAATCTTTTTGTTGCTGAGGTGTTGGAGTTTTCTATAAATTTTAGAGATAAGTCCCTTGCCAGATATGTAATTATCGACAAGTATGAATTTGTTGCTGTAATTTTGTTATATGCTTTCTTGAGGTGTTGATTTCTTTTTTCCGCATAATTTTCTGTGCTGAGCTCTCCTTGTCCCTGAATCATGTTATCACTTCCTTCATTGCTACTGTTTTGGTATTTGCTAAATATCTGTGCTGGTCCTCTTTTTTATTTTGATGTGAAGGTTTATCATTTTTCTTTGAGGTTACCCTGTGATTTATAGTTTTCTTCCCAAGTTTAGAACAGTCCATTCTATCTTGCCATTGTCTTGACTTCGCTACCATTTAGAAGTTTTGTAACTACACAATTTTTTTCCCTCTTTTTGGTTTGTAATTCAGGATTCTTTCTTTGTCTTTGGTTTTGGTGAGTTTGATAATGATATGTCTTGGAGATTTTCTTTTGGGATCTATCATGTTTGGGGTTCATTGGACATCTTGAGTGGATAAATTCTCGTCTTTCATCATACCAGGAAAATTCTCTTCCAACAAATTAACAGTTTTCTCTGTGGCCTTTTTTGTCTCTTCCTGTTCTGGAATTGAGATCACATGTAGGTTACTCCTTTTGATGGTATCCCACATGAACCTTGAACTTTCTTCATTTTGTTTTGATCTTCTTTCTGATTGATCCTTTTCCAAAGAAGCATCAAGGTACTTGCCTTCAATCTCACTAACTCTGAATTCCAATGATTCAATTCTATTCCTTTGCTCGTTCAATGTGTCATCTACTTCTGAAAATTTATTATTAATCTTCTGGATTTCTGTCTGTAGATTTTGTATCATTTCTAATTTTTCATTTATTTTGTCATTATGTTCCTGTATCGTTTTTTGAAATTGTTCTAGGGTTTTCTCTGTGTTTTCCTCAATTTTGTCAGTGTTTCCCTTGATCTGTCTCTCAATCCATTGAAGGTACCTAAGTATGTTGTTGTTGTTGTTAGGAGAGGGAAGTCAGCCAGAGAAGACAGCCTCTTCTTGGTCAAGGTACAGGTACCTCATGACAACAATCAAGTGTTTGGGAATTCCCATTCTTCTCAATGTCATCCATGATTTGTCATGATCCACACAATCAAATGCCTTTGCATAGTCAATAAATCACAAGTAAACATCTTTCTGCTATTCTTTGCCTTGAGCCAAGATCCATCTGACAACAGCTATGATATCCCTTGTTCCACGTCCTCTTCTGAATCCAGCTTGCACCTCTGGAAATTCTCTGTCAGTATACTGCTGCAACCTTTTTTGAATTGTTTTCAGTAAGATCTTACTTGCGTACAATATTAATGGTATTGTTTGATAGTTTCCACATTCTGTGGGATCACCTTTCTTTGGAATGGGTACAAATATGGATCTCTTCCAGTCAGTTGGCCAGGTAGCTGTCTTCCAAATCTCTTGGCATAACCAAGTGAGTGCCTCCAATGGAGCATCCGTTTGTTGAAATATCTCAATTGGTATTCCATCAACCCCGGAGCCTTGTTCTTTGCCAATTCTTTCATTGCAGCTTTGACTTCCTCCTTCAGTACCATTGGTTCTAGATCATATGGAAGTGTCCCAAAATGGATGAAGATCGATCACTTCTTTTGGGTACAGTGACTCTGTGTATTCCTGTCATCTTCTATTGATGTTTCCTGCATCATTCAATATTTTTCCCATAGAATCTCTCAATATTGCAACTTGAGGCTTAATTTTTTTCTTCAGTTCTTTCAGCTTGAGAAATGCCGAGCGTGTTCTTCCCTTCTGGTTTTCAAACTCCAGGTCTTTGCACATTTCATTATAGTAATTGGTTTTGTCTGCTCAAGCTACTCTTTGAAATCTGTTCAGCTCCTTTATCTTGCCATTTCTTCCATTTGCTTTAGCTATTCTCCACTCAATGGCAAGTTTCAGAGTCTCTTCTGTCATCCATTTTGTTCTTCTCTTCTTTTCTCATCTTTTTAGTGATCTCTTGCTTTCTTTATGGATAATGTTCTTGATATCCACCCACAATTCTTCTGGTTTTTGGTCGTTGATGTTCAATGTATTAAATCTATTCTTTAGGTGATCTCTAAATTCAGGAGGGATACATTCAAGATCATATTTTGGCTCTCTTGGACTTGTTTTGTCTT
>NW_006921768.1:2948987-2982090 GCF_000298275.1 Orycteropus afer afer
GCCTAGGATATCAATCTTTATGCATTCCATTTCATTTTTGACAACTTCCAATTTTCCTAGATTCATACTTAGTACATTTCATGTTCTGATTATTAATGGATGTTTGCAGCTGTTTCTCCTCAATTTGAGTGGTGCAACGTCTGCAAATGGAGGTCTCAAAAGCTTTACCTTATCCATATGAGTAAGGCTGATTTTACTCTGATAATGCAGCTCTTGTCCAGTCCTACTTTCAGAGCTTTCTAAGCTAAGTGACTCATCTTCCTCCTCTGTATTGGACAATGTTTCTGGACTATTCATAAAGTTGCGCAGTAATGTATCAGACAGTGTTTCTCTGCTATTCATAAGGTTTTCCCTGGCCAATTCTTTGAGAAGTGGATGGCCTCCTCCTTCTTCCTAGTCTGTCTCAGTCTGCAAGCCGGGCTGATACCTATGCAACAGGTGCATCCCACTGGGTTTGAAACACCAGTGGCACAAGACTCAAGACTCACAGAAACATATCACCACAGTAGGACAAACCAACAGACAAGTTTGTCTCCCTCAGCTGTTGGAAACCCCTCCAACCACCCTTACCTGGATCCCTGTAGCTAACTCCTCAATCTGATCCAGTCCCCTTTGCCTTTTCTGTCCTCTCCCTGCCTTCTCACCTTACTCTTTGTGGGGTGTGGCCTGGCTTCCCTCTCTTCACCTGGGTCCCTGCGGCTGACTCCTCAATCTGTTCTGGTCCCCTTGCCTTTTTTTGTCCTCTCCCTGCTTCCCACCTAGCTTCCTGTTCTTAGGCCCCTGGAATCCAAATGAGAATGTTATGACTTTAAAATCCAAAATGGTTGCCACTTGTAAACATTCAAAATGGCTGCACCCTCGATCACTTTAAATATCTAAAATGGCCACCACTTGTAAACATTCAAAATGGCTGTATCCTCTGTCACTTTAAATATCCAAAATGGCTGCCATGTGTAAACAATCAAAATGGCTGCACCTTCCAGACAAACAAAAAGTCAGCAAAAAAAAAAAAAGAAAACCTGCAATATCTGGGGATAGGGCAATAAGAGAAAAAAGGCAGAGAAGGAGAATAATGAAGAAAAAATGGGAAAAAATGCAAAAAGGAAAACAAGGAATGGGGTTAACCACAAGGAAAAAAAAAATTTGTAACCAGGAGCAGGGAAAAGAAAAAAAGCTGAAAACTAGGACCTGAGATGAGAAGAATAAGGAATAATAGTAAAAAGGACAAAAGTATTAATAATAGTAGTACTTTTTAAACAGACAAAAGCAAGCAAACTGAAAAAAGAAAGAAAGAAAGAAAATTGGGGGAGGGCAGGGCAGGGCATCCAGGCTCTGTTGGAGCACACAGAGTGGGATGGAGTTCCTACAGGCCCAGAAGGTGGGTGGGAGTGGGGGATGGTCGAACCTCCGTTCACCAAGCGGGTGTGGGGTATTAGAGTAACAATAACCCTTGTTGCAGGAGTGGGACAGAAAAAATACCTGGGCAGTGAGGTCCGTGTTGGGATAGGAAGGGTTGCCATGCAGAACCCAGGGTGAGTGGCAGGTATTGGGCAGGTCTTTAGGCCTTCCGGTGATCTGGGAGAGAGGGGAGGAGGAAGGTAGGCAGACCAGTGGCTGTGGAGCTGATCCCAACTCACATCACCCCATGTGTGTCAGGGAGGATTTGCACCCACAGGGGTTCAGTGACTGATTTTTCAGTCTTCCTAGGTGTCTCTGGGTGGCCTCGAACCACCAACCTTTCAGCTGGTAGCCAAGTGCGTCAATTGTATGTACCACCCCGGGACTCCAAGAAGGTAGGCAAGGTTAGAAGATAGCCTGATTTGATTTCTCTGATGGAGGGAGTGTTATCATTCCCTAAAGCCTCAGGCCCTGAGGGGGGTGAGGGGGACTCTTACCTACGGTTCATGTTTGAGGCCAGTCTCTTGGGGGATGGTCAATTTTGGATGGACGACAGGCTGGATAGTATGACAAGCACAAGCATCACTGCTGCCATGGCTACAGCACTTACCACTGCTGCTGCTCCTTTTAAATTCCTTATCAGGGAGTTCCAACACTGTGTCTTCCTCAGGGATGTGTTTTGGGTCTGTATCCTGGTCCCTTGTTTCTATGCTTTATCTTGCTTCTTTGTGTGGACTACGATGCTCTGTTGTCTCTGAGGTATTGTGATGTTTTTGTGTTTATATTTAATTGGTGATTGTATGTTGGAGTGACTTGCCCATGATTTTCATTTTCTTTGTTTTGTTCGTATGTTATCTACATAACAGGGTACTGTGCTGTGCTTCTCTATTCGCTAGTTGGCAGTACTTATACACTCACCACCTGTCTCCTTTCCCATTGTCTGCCTGTTGTACATCCCTGCAGTCCTTGGCAAATGGAGCCTATTCTTAGGTCCCTGGAATCCGAATGAGAGTGCTGTCACTTTAAAATCCAAAATGGCCACCAGTTGTAAGCATTAAAAATGGCTGCACCCTCAGTCACTTTAAATATCCAAAATGGCCACCACTTGTAAACATTCAAAATGTCTGGGCCCTTAGTCACTTTAAATATCCAAAATGGCGATTGCTTATAAACAATCAAAATGGCTATGCCCTCCGGACAGCCAAAAGTCCACAACTCAGGATTTCTCCCTCCTTGCTATTTCCCTTCCTAGTCATGGGCCACGAGCACAGTTGTCCCCACAGCCCTTGGCAACCAGGGCTGATCTTTAGGTCAATTCTCAGGTCCCAATACCACTTGGAAATATTCAGGCTGTTGGTGTTGTCAGAGTAGCTGACAGTCCACTGCTCTTTCTCCATACTCACTGTCTTCATTCAGATTTTTCCACTAATTGGTGTCTAATCCACTTCTATATACTTCTTTTCAAAGCTAGGACTCTAGGATTATCTTGTATATCTCTATCAATTGGTTTCTCTTTTCTTTGTTAAAGAGGGTCTGTGTAGCTTGCCTGCCTATTCTGCCATCTTACCAGAAGTCCTCCTACTGTGACTTGCAATTTTTTTTTGTATTATTCTCTTGACCTAAGGTAAACAAATGCTCCAACCAGTCTTTAAACCAATCTTTCTAAAAGTTTGTGCTCCAAGCTCAGTGAAAATGCATCTAGCTAGCTAATGGGCTCATTCCCTAATTTACTGTCCCTAACTTTGATCATCATAATCCAAATATGCAACTTTTTGGTGAAAACACCATTGCACTCACAATCACTCCACTTCATTTTTAGACTATGACTTTTTCCTTTTACCTCTCAGGTTTGATTTTCAAAAAGGTCCTGAAGAAAATGACTAAATATTTTGAAAACAAGATGCTAGGTGGAAAGAACATAGACATAATAAATTTATTTGGTTCAAATCATAGTTCCTCATTGTAGAATTTCAACACAGAAAATTCCTTGGCCTTTTGAGTCTCAGTTTTCTCATCTATAAAATGAAAATCATGTATATATGATTTATGTATGTATAAAACCACACTCACTGCCATGAAGTTGATTCTGACTCATAGCAACCCCCTTTGAGTTTCTGAGGAGGTAAATCTTTACGGAAGTAGATTATCCAGTCTTCTGGTTAGTAGTCAAATCCCTTAGGCAGCATGCCACCAGAGCTCCATATATATGTGCGTGTGTGTGTGTGTGTGTGTGTGTATATATATATATATAATTTCTATTTTATAGATGAGAAAACTGAGACTCAAAAGGTCAAGAAAAAAAAAATATATATATATATATATTTATTGTTGTTGTTGTTACATGCTGTTGAGTTGGACCCAACTCATAACGACCCCTCCTTGGGTTTCCAAGGCAGTATCACTATGGAAGTAGATTGCCCAACCACCAGCCTTTCTGGTTAGCAGTCAAGTGCCTTAGGCATATATATATACATATATATATGGCTCATAGTGTTGTGAGGATTAATGAGACTATATACAGGCAGACCATTTGGCACAAAGAAAGTTCTCAGGAATCAGAAACTATTATCATTTTGATGGTGTTTTACCCATTCCGTCTAAGGTAAAATTGTTGTATCTTTACTTTGACCAGTTCAAGCTATACTATATACACAATCAGCAGCAGAGTTTTTTTTTTCAAGGATAGACAACTGAAATACTTTCCTTTGAAAGATCAGTCCCTAGAGAAAGACATCATGGTTGATAAAGTTGAGGGTTAGTAAAAACAAAGGGAACTCTCACTGGGATGGATTGACACATCAGCCAAAACAAGAACTCAAACATACTAATGATCATGAAGGTGGTACAGGACTGAGCAACATTTTGTTGTGTTATAATTAAGGTCAACCTGAGTCAAAGCCTACCCGAGGGCAAGTAACAACAACAACATATAAAAAAGCACCCTAAAGGGGTTCCTGGGTAGTACAAACAGGTAAGCACTCTACTACTAGCCAAAAAGTTGGTGGTTCAAACACATCCCAAGAGGCACCTCAGAAGACAGGCCTGGTGATATGTCTCCAAAAGATAATAGCCTTGAAAACCCTTTGGAGCAGCTCTACTCTGCACACATGGGGTCATCATGAATTGGAATTGACTCAACAGCAACTAACCACAAAAATAGAGAAAATAAAGTAATAATAATGAATACACATATCAAATGTTGAAAAGTAATCTAACAAGCATCACAGGATTTCAAGGGCAGACAACATTTTTCTCCTGCTTGATGTATCAAGTGCCTTCTTTTTGATTTTCATTTCTAAAAACAAACCAATGTGCATTGGGTAAAGGTTTATAGACACCACACTTCCAGAAGCACAGACCAGGTTAAAGAAGGCAAAGTGACTTTTTCTTTATTATCCCTTCCAACTAAGACCATGAAATACTGCAAGCACTATAAATGTGATATGAGTGCTACCTGTCACCTCTGCTGCATTTCAACACTTTATAATGATTCAAACTGGATGAAGATTCTCCAGAAAATCTGCAGTGGATCACCTGGGCTCACCATCTCACACCACTATGGTTTAACAAAAAAAAAAAAACTCACTGTCATCGAGTTGATTCCAACTCATAGCAACCCCCTTTAGGCTTCCAAGGTAGTAAATCTTAATGGAAGTCGATTGCTCGGTCTTCTATGGAGTGGCTGGTGGGTTTGAACCACCAACCTTCTGGTTAGCAGTCAAATGCCTTAGGCACTATGCCACCAGAACACCTCACTATGTTTAAAACTGCTAATATATTTTTATTTGATTGTATTTTTCTGTGTTTAGTTTTGACAGTGAAATTCTTAACCTAGCCCTGGAACTATAAGCTGTGGAGTCAGATCCATCTCATAGCAACCCCTCCTTGGGTTTCCGAGGTATCACTACAGAAGTAGATTGCCCAACCTTCCTTCTGAGGAGTGGCTGGTGGGTTTGAATCACCCTCCTTCTGGTTAGCAGTCAAATACTATGCCACCAGAGCTCCTTTATAATATTAAGGAATAATTATTAAGAGTTGTGTGTCAAATTACATAGTGTGACTTTTGTAGCCATAAGTCTTCGTAAACTCCATGGTGGAATTTGCCATGAGCAATTGAGTAGCTCCTGATTGTTAAAGTTATCCACCTGGAGTATTTCTGTTGGGAGCAGCACAAAGTAATTTTCTAGGAAGTTCTCTCACTCTCTCTCTCTCTCTCTCTCTCTCTCTCAGGGGTATAGAATTCTGATGTTGGGATTGGTTAGTTTGGCTACTCTGCCAGGCTCAGAAGGAGCCCTCCTAGAGGCAGAAAGAATCTCTCACTGCTGGCTGGGAGATTTGAGAGACACACATTGCTGAGAGAGAGACTGAGAGAGACAGTCTGCTGAGAAATGGCAGGCTGAGAGAGACTAAACGTTTTCCTGAACTTGAATGCAGCCAATTGCTTCCCTAATAAACCCCATAATCTGTTCTGTGTGGCCACTGCAGCAAATGATCAAACCCAGCAGAGAGGCGGTGGGTACTGCAGGAGGAACAGTTGGTGTCAGGGTTGGTAAAAGGGCTGGGGGACGGGGCCATGTCTGACATCACAGGAATAGGCCTTGGGCGACTGATGGTGATTCTGTCTTCCTCTTGCGAGGTTAGAGGAGGTCAGAAGATGAGACCTCTTTGCCCCTTTGGCAATAGTATAAAATTAGATTTAACAAGAGCAAGTCTTACTAGCATGTGGAAGTCTTGAGTGAGACACAATTCCAGGGTTAATCTCAGCTTCAGGAGGCATTTGATTTTCCATATTCCTTTAAAAAAAAAAGAAAAAAGACCCAGAAGGAATTTTGATCACATAAACGAAAGTTTCTTATTGCTGCTAATCCAAAAGAAGATGTTTTAAATTCTTTCGTAAGGTAAACTCTCTACTCCTTTAAGTAAACATTTATTACCAGCAAATAAACTACTAATAGACCTCCTCTCCCCTATTCCAGCTACTCAATTTTAAAACCTGACTAAATATGAGAAAACAGGTCCTTTAATATATAACAGCTGCCTTGGGCGGGGGGGGGGGGTAGTAAACAGAAGATGTCAGGATGTCCTACATTGGGATTAAAATTATTCACAGGCGATACTATGTTTTCTTACCTGGATAAAGTCCACTTTAGACCAAAAAGGTGGAAGTAAGCATGGTTGGACAGTTTTCAATGAATTTCTGTGGAAATTTTTTATAAAACATGGTGCTGGGGTTAAAACTTTAAGATGTGTAAAGGTTACTCTGGAGATCATCCACCCTGGAAATGTGGTATCTAGAGACCAGATAAGGTTAATCCAAATTATCCGGGAGATTACCCCTGAGACAGTAAATGGTTCCATAAACATCACCATTGCTATCTCAAGCAGAGAAATGATATGCTTCACTTTGGTTAGCATTTTCAAGGAGACTAAACTTGAAAATGTCAGTGAAATGAAGACTTCGGTTTATAGGCAAAGCTGTCACTGGACCTTTGAATTATGAGGCTAGACTCTCAGTAGCCGCCAAGTTATAGGTCAAACACTTCTAGGTCAACTTTCACCTCTTTCACAAAACCTATGATGAAATTTCAAAGGCTTGTACATGAAGTTTTATTAACTTAGGTTGGTTTGAAAGAAAAAGGTGAACAGGGTAAAATGTGATATTTCATTATATTTGTCCATTGTTTTCTCCCTTTTTTGCTGCAGTGCTTGTAGAATCTTACATGGATAATCAATTACTCTGGATAGACAGGGTGAAAAGGCTAACAGGATTCTTAAAATACTTGGAGCATTTACCACACAATATTCAAAAACTAAAGAATTCAACTTCTTTTTCCTTTTACATCTTAGTACTTATAACCTCCAAACAATTTAAAATTAAGTTGAAGTAGTTTATATTTTTTAGAATGGTCATATATGTTACAAGCTTATAAGGGAAAAAAGTACAAATTTAGAGATCAAGAACTAAAATCCATTATTACCTGGAACATAGTAGGTTTGTTAGCTTGTTAACATCTTGTTCAGTTTCTGCATTAAAAACAAAACCAGTGATGGAAAAATCACATTGATCAAGGGTAAAGTTGCACTGCCAATTATTGTAATTGCTGTCAATGAGTTGTACACCTGTAAAAAAAGGCAAATTAGCAAAAGTGTGTGATAGATATATTTACAAAAATGCCAAAAAAAAAAAAAAAAAAAAGTGTAGCTTCTAAAGCTATACTTTTTCTATACAACCAAACACCTCATGGGATGTTTCCTTCATCTGGAGGTTTGGGGTTATGGTTTCATGAGATATCCGTTAACTGGCCTAATAACGTGCTTAGTGCTTTTGTTCTATCTCCTAGTTTGTTGTGTGGTGCTTAACCAAAAAAACCAAACTCACTGCCGTTGAGTCGAACCCAACTCATAGAGACCCCTCCTTGGGTTTCTGAGGCGGTATCACTACGAAAGTAGATTGCCCAACCTTCCTTCCAAGGAGTGGCTGGTGAGTTTGAACTGCCAGACTTCTGGTTAGCGGTGTGGTGCTTAGGAGCTTAAAAACACGTAGGTTGCCCTCCAAGGCACAGCAATTGGTCTCTACTCTCCTGAAGCAACAGCAAAAGAAGGAGAGTCAATAATAGGAGGAGGATATGGAATGTGTGGCTAATTGCCTCCATGGACAACTGCCTCTTTTGTCATGAGACCAGAAGAACTGAATGGTGCTCAGTACCGTTACTGAATATTTTGATCAAATATACGAATCCTGATCAAAAGAGGGAAAAATGAAGCACAGAATTTCAAATTATCATGGTCCCTAGACTTTCCAGAGTCATAAAGGGTAGATGAATCCTTGAAATTATTGCCCTGAGATTATCTTTAAACATTAAAACAAAAATATTCCCTGAAATCTTGAAACCAAACATGGTGTAGTTTAATTAGGGGAAAAGGAAAAATATACCTTGAGCATTGTGCTCTTTTAAGAACTATCTATATGGGATCAATTGACAACAGCAACTCAAAAGATTAGATAGGAACTTTAGAGGACAGTGAGTTTATGTTCATGTGGAAGGAATGTGAGAATGGTTGCACAATTCGAAGAATGTAATTAATGTCACTAAATTATGCACGTAAGAACTGTTGAACTGGTTTATGTTTATTCTGAACAACAATAACACAATTAATAAAATTTAGGGAAAAATTGAACTGAGAAAAAAAGGCATAAGTAATAGCCTGTGTAGGTTGTGTTGTTTACATATCCAAGTGAATGTTTATACATGTAAATAAATGTTTGGAAATGAAAGTTTAAAATACATCTAGATATGTGAGCATGAAAAGATATGTCAGAAAAGAAAACTGTATTGGTATAATTTAGCAACTTTATTTAGTTTTTAGTCAAGTTACCTGATTCAAGCACTAATATGGAGGCATTCTATAAAGTCCAACATTATGAGTGTAGTCTATCTTTCATCTTGACAAAGACAAATAATCTGTTTGTTCCTTTCCATCTCTGCTGCCATCATCCTAGTACGTGCTTCCATCACCTACCATTAGGACTACTGCAACAGTCCCCTACCTTGTCTTTCTACATTCTTCCTGCTCCCACTAAAATCTGGTCAATTTACATTGAAGATGATTTTTTTCAATGCATATGTCTGGTTACATCACTTTCCCTTACTCAGAACATTTCAATAGTTTCACAAGCAAATGCCTATCACAGGGGCACAAAGAGACCACATGGTCTAACACATCTTCATGAAGGTCCTCAGATTTAAAGTTTGACCCTCCCTCCAAACAAGGGTATATATACACTCACAGAGACACAGCGACAGGATTGAGAGAAGATGTTCATCACACAACTTTAAATTGTATACCATTACCAGGCCATACCACTTGTGTGTGTGTGTGTGTTTATATCAGTTGTGATTTGATTCCTACTCATGGTGACCATATATGTCAGAATAGAACTGTACTAGAATTTAAATTTATGGTTTGTAAATTTTGTAATTATCTGGAGAATAGCATGCTGAATTTTACTTTTATGTATCAAGAGTGTTAAAATTATAGCCTTAATTGTTAACTATTTTTTAACATTTCTTTTTTAATTTTTCCCATATAGTAGAAACCATGGCTTAGGCTTCTCTTGGTATCTGAGAAATTCTATTTCCATTGAACTTTGGATAACACAAGCACTTAATATGGCCCATGTAACACTGATTAATCTGCCTTCTACCTAGATCTACAGACTCATTTTTCACCATACTCCTCCTTGCTTTTGAATTATAGTAAAGACTCATCATCTTTCTATTCTTCAAATAATCCAACCTTCCTCCTGCCACAGGACCTTTGCATATGCTATACCCATTATCTCTAATACTCCCCTTCCCTCACTCCCTGACTCCTTTGCAGTGTTGTTTGCTGCTCTTCCTTTATATCTCCACTCAAATGGCACTTCCTCCAGGATGCCTTCCTTGGTCTTTATAATTAGATAGATTTCATTTAATATATTATCTAAAAACACCATGCCTATACCCTGGTTATAATTATTCTTTTATTTACATGATTCTCTCTCCCAACTAGATGTGAGTTATAATAGAAGAAATATATAGAAGGTATGCATGAACTTGCACTTACTTCTCACCCAGCACAACTGACTAGGTATTTATTAGAAGTTATATATATATATTTGCTGAGTAAATGAAGGCTTGTTTTATCATTTCACACTGGTCTAAGAAAAATATGAACAGAATGTTCTATTGTTTAAAGAGCAATTATATTCAAAATCTAATCTCTACTGGCCCAATTTAGTGAATACACACACATACAAAAAATAAACCTTTTCTAAAAATTAGGTATTATACCAAATAATGTGTCAAAAAGGCATCTCTTTTGCTCGTGACTTAAAATCTAAACTGCAAAACTCTAACCACAAGTACTGTTAATCAGCTGTTGTTGTTGTTGTTATGGGCCGTCGAGTCAGACCTGACTCATAGCGACCCCTCCTTGGGTTTCCAAGGCAGTATCACTACGGAAGTAGATTGCCCCATCTTCCTTCTGAGGAGTGGCTGGTGGGTTTGAACCTCCAGGCTTCTGGTTAGCAGTTAAGTGCCTTAGGCACTATGCTACCAGAGCTTCCGTTAATCAGCTAGTGGGAGTAATAAAAGGCACTAGTGGTTTAAGAGACACTATGTTGGTCTTTATGCCACAAACAAAATGGACTGACCCAAAACATCCATTTGACTCAGTTCGCCATGGCTCTTTGAGCATCTGAGTCACCTGGAAGAGAGTAAGAACATCTATCACTGCTCCACAGACATTCAGACATCTTCCAATAAATCATATCAGTAACATTCATTGGTTGTACTCCTGCCTCACTTGTTCACATGAAGAAAGGCTAAGGAAAAAAGGTCTCTCCCACACCATCATGAATCAACATTTTGTATCAGTAGAATGAGTAAGTAGAAATAACAACTACAACAACATACATAAAATTCAACTTTCTACATGTAAAAGAAAAGAACATTTAAACCAAAGGAAATAAGAATGATTTGGTTGGGGTGGAAGGAAAACTTTCTGTGCTGATGAAAAGGCCTTTATAGATCAGTAGTTTAATAGCTAATATGTATGCAGTGCCTGTTAAGTACCAGGTGCCATTTTACGTACTTTTAAACATGTTAACTTAATTCTCTCAAAAGTTTATGAAATAGGTATTATTGTCATCTCTGTTTTACAGATGAGGAAACTGATATACAGAGAGGTTAAGTAATTTGCCCAGAGTTTGCACAGCTAGTGAGTGGCAGAACTAGGATTCAAACCCAGGAAGCTTGGCTCCAGAGTCTATGCCCTTAAAAACATTATACTGATTCTCAATACTTATCAAAATCCCAAATTCATCATATTATCTTCAAATATCCTAACTTTTAATTTGTTTCAGTGATCTTACTAGCAGACAACTGTTTACAACTGAATATGCCAATTGTTCTCAGCTTTAGAGCAAATACTAAATATGTGGAAGAAAAGCATTCAGGAGGAAAGAAGAAAGTCACAACATAGAAGACTATTATCAACCCTTGAAATTTAGTACAATATTGATAATAAGAGTGTAATAATGGTACAAATTGTAAAAATGGCATGGTGGCAGGGCCTAGCCTCTTTGCCCAACTTCATGAAGAGGGAAATCACCATCAGCATCAGCCCAAAGCTCCCAATGAGGTGGAAGTCAGAGATGCCTCCACCTTCCAACCTTTTTACCAGTTCTGACACCAGACATCTCTCCCACAACACTCTTTACTTTTTTGCTGGGTTTGATAATTTGTTGCAATGGCCACACAGAACTCACAAACCATAGTCACAGTTACGGGTTTTATTAGTGAAATAATAACAGGTTACAATTCAGGATCACAATACAGGATACAGTTCTTCATTCAGGACAGGCCATTCCACAGACTGGACTCTCTCAGCCCCTCAACCTGGCATCTGCCCTAATTGGGCAAGTACTACAAAGTTCTTTTAGCCATGCCAGTAAGTGCCTGGAGGCCCTCCACTCCTCCACCAAGACTCCTATCCAAAGGCACTTAGCTCTCTCGCTCCATGAGTCAGCATACACACTATAGCTACCTCGCTCAGTGAGACAGGAAGCCCATCACACCACCTCACTCCAGTCTTCTGGTTCTGCTGCTACCATTTCTCTGCCACTGCTTTTTACCATCTTGAGGCATCTCCAGTGTTACAGTTCTCTCTCTCTGTCTGTTGGGTTTAGAAGGTTCTGAGCACAGGGACCTGGAGTCCAAAAGATGTGCTCTGCTCCTATCTCTTCTTTCTTGGTGGTAGTGAGGTCCCTTTTCTTTCTACCTTTGCAACACTGAACTTTAAGCCTAGTAGGATAGGAAAACTGACCAATCCCCTCATTAGAGTTCCATACACCTTGTTTGCTTCATCCCACCCCCCTGAGAGTTCTGTGTGCCTTATTAGAATTGTTGGAAGGCTATCCAATCCCCTTGGTAGGCCACAAGCACCTTATTTTCATAGTCCCACCCAACCATTTAGTGGGAGTTACAGGACCGTATATGGCTAAGATGGCCATATTAAGTAATTCATTGCACTACAGGCCACTCCCAGGCTCATTTAGCCATGGTTTTTTTCATATCTGGAGAATAACTTCAACCATTTTACCAGTCCAAAACAGTCATTAACAATGAATCTTTCAGTAGGGCAAAAAGTCTTCAGAATGAAGTCATTAAGGTCTATGACACTTAGGTCTGTTGCAGATGTGAATCTGATCTGCTCAAGTTCTCCAAAAGTTGCCTCAGCACCACACTTTCTGGTGTCTGATAAAATTTAACTGAGAGAAGATCATTTCCTTGTTCTGAGTCACACAAGGTACCAGCATAGCAAAACTTTTAAGTAGCTTTAGATTTGGCCACTATACTTCAGTCCAGCTGTGCCTCTCCCTTAGTTCACTCTTTTAAACTTACAGCTTCTACAATTACAGTTTTTACAGTCTTCTCAAATAATTTCTTTTACAAAGATCAGCACAAAGCTACTCCCTATGAGGTGGAGGTTAAAGATACTCCAATTGGAGGAGTTCTGGTAAGATGGCAGAATAGGCAAAGACTGCACAGACTCTCTTCAAGAAAGAAAAGGGAAACCAATTAACACAGATACAGAAGATAATCCTGGACCCCTGAGCCTTGAAGGGAGGGATATAGAAGTAGACTAAACTCCAATAAGCAGAAGGATTTGTATGAAAACACAAAAAAGGAGACATACAGAGCTGCAGTCTGGCAGCAATCTTGATGGCACAAACAGGTTGGATATTGCCGAGTGGTGGTAGGACCTAATAAATAACCTAAAAATCAGCCCTGCTAGCAAGGACTGCACAGAGGACTGCTCTGGTGGCTGGTGAATAAAAGGGAAGCAGTAAAGAGGAAGGCAGGCTGAGCTGTGACTTTTGTCTGTCTGGAGGGCACAGCCATTTTCAATGTTTACAAGCATTTGACCTTTTCAGATATTTAAAGCAACAGCGTTCTCCCAGATTTCAGGGTCTTAAAAACAGGCTCTACTTACCGGGAACCCCAAGGACATTCCAGAGCTGGATGATTGGAAAGGTGTAACATTCCCCTTGTTACTCTTATACCCCACACTCTCTTAGTGAACCTTCTGTAGCTTCACTTACTGGGTGAAAGCTACCACTTCCTTCTCCACCAATGGGCCAACAATAAACAACCACCAAGAAGAGCCTGAATCACCCTTGGCTGCTCTTCACAAACACTTAACAGAGATCTAAATACAACAACACCATGATGTCTCAGAGACAACAGACCATTACAGTCCACACAAAGAAGCAAGATAAAGTGGTAGAAACAAGGTAACAGGATACAGACCCAGAACACATCCCTGAGGAAGAATCAGCATTGGAACTCTCTGAAAAGAAATTCAAAACAATTATATTTAGGTATCTTCAACGGATTGAGAGACAGATCAAGGAAAACACAGACAAACCCCTACAAGTATTTTGGAAGAAAATACAAGAACAAAATGACAAAATAAATGAAAAATCAGAAATGATTCTAAATCTACAGATAGAAATTCAGAAGATTAATACTAAATTGTCATAACAGGTAACACACTGAAAGGGCAAAGGAGTAGAATTGATATAATGGAAGAAAGAATTAATGAGGTTGAAGACAAATACCTGAATACTTCTTTGGAAAGGGATCAAACAGAAAAAAGATCAAAACAAAGTGAAGAAAGCTTAAAGTTCATGTGGGATACCATCAAAAGGAATAATCTACATGTAATTGGAATTCAAGAACAGGAAGAGAAAAATAAAACCACTAAAAAAATTGTCCAAGATTTGTTGGAAGAGAACTTCCCTGATATGATGAAAGATGAGAATATATTCATTCAGGAAGTCCAATGAACCCCAAACAAGATAGACCCCAAAAGAATATCACCAAGACATATCATCATCAAACTCACCAAAACCAAAGACAAAGACAGAATCCTGAAAGCAGCATGGGAAAAAAAAGTTACTTATAAAGGACAACCAGTAAGGATGAGCTCTGATTTCTCAGCAGAAACCATGCAAGTGAGAAGGCAATGGGATTGTATATATAAAACACTGTAAGAGAAAAATTTTCAACCAGGAATTATATACCCAGCAAAACTGTTCCTCAAATATGATGGTGAAATTAGGAGATTTCCAGATAAGCAGAAACTAAGGGAATTTGTTAAAACCAGACCAACCTTACAAGAGATACTAAAGGGAGCCTTTTGAACAGAGAACCAAAAATAGCAAACAACAACTGACCATTAATACACAAGATGACATAACCCAGAAACCACAGCTATGGATATATCCAAAGTAAAATATGCTTACAAGATTGTAAACAGGTAACTGGAGACATCAATTGGCAAGTGAGGACAACTGCAAACCAAAAATAGAGAAAATACTGTGTAGTTACAGAACTTCTAAATGGTGAAGAAGTCAAGAGAGTTATAAGATAGACTGGACTGTTCTAAACTTGGGGTTGTTGTTGTTGTGTGCCATCGAGTTGGACTCGACTCATAGCGACCCTTCCTTGGGTTTCTGAGGCAGTATCACTACAGAAGTAGATTGCCCCATTTTCCTTCCAAGGAGTGGCTGGTGGGTTTGAACCACCAGCCTTCTGGTTAGCAGTCAAGTGCCTTAGGCACTACGCCACCAGAGCTCCTTGGGGAGAAAATTATAAATAACAGGGTAACCTCAAAGAAAAATTATAAACCTTCATATCACAATAAAAAAGAGGACAAGCCCAAATATTCAGCAAATACAAAAACTACAGCAACAAAGGAAATGATAACAGAATCCATAAACATAATGAGCTCAGCACAGAAAATAATATGGAACAAAGAAAACAGGGACACCATGACAAAACACATAATAAAATGACAGCAACCAATTCATACTTGTCAATAATTACAATGAACGTTAATAGATTAAATGCACACTCAAGAGAGACAGAATTGCAGATTGGATAAGAAAACAAACCCATCAATATGCTGTGTACAAGAGACATACCTTAGAGACAAAGACAAAAATAGACTAAAAATCAAAGGTTGTAAAAAGATATATCAAGGAAATGGCAACAGTAAAAGAGCAGGAGTGGCAATATTAATTTCTGATCAAATTGACTTTAAGACAAAAACCACCCTACAAGACAAGGAAGGACATAATATAATGATTAAAGGATCAATTGGTAATAAATATCTATGGACTCAATGAAAGACCCCAAAATACATAAATTAGACTTTAAAAGAATTGAAAAGGCAAATAGATGATCCCACAGTCATAGTGAGAGACTTTAATACACCACTTTCAATGAAAGATAGAACTGGAAAAAAACTCAACAAAGATGTAGAAGAACTAAGCAATACAATCCACCAATTTGACTGTATAGACATCTACAGAGCACTTCACCCAACAACAGCACAATATACATTCTTTTCCAGTGCACATGGAACATTTTCCATAATAGAACATATGTTAGGCCATAAAGCAAGCCTTCATAAATTTAAAAACATTGAAATACTGCAAAGCATCTTCTCAGATCATAATGCTATCAAATTAGAAATCAATAATAGGAAGATCAATGGAAAAAGAGTAAACACATGGAAACTGAACAACACCCTCCTTGAGAAAGACTGGGTAAGAGAAGAAATCAAAATTGAAATTCAAAAATTCCTTGAATCAAACGAGAATGAAAACAAAACATACCAAAATCTTTGGGACACAGCAAAAGCAGTGATCAGAGGCCAATTTATAGCAATCAGTGCACACATCAAAAAAGAAGAAAGAGCCAAAATCAACACTTTAAAACAACATCTCCAACAATTAGAAAAAGAACAGCAAGAAAAACCTACAGTCCCAGAAGAAAGGAAATAATTAAGATTTGAGCAGCAATTAATGAAACAGAAAATAGAAGGGCAATAGAAAATATCAATAAGACCAGAAGTAGGTTTTTTGAGAAGATCAATAAAATTGACAAACCACTGGCAAATTTAAGAAAAGAAAAGAGGGACAGAAACAGATAACATGAATAAGAAATGAAATGGGTGACATCACAACAGAACCAACTAAAATAAAAAGGATAATATCAGGATAGTATGAAGAACTGCACTCCAACAAATTTGAAAATCTGGAAGAAATGGACAGATTACTAGAAACACACAACTTACCTAAACTAACAAAGACTGGCATGGAAAAGTTGAGATCCATAACAAAAGAAGAAATTGAACAGGTCATCAAAAAACTCTCACCAAAATAGGAATAGAAGGGACATTCCTCAACATAACAAAGGGCATCTATGCAAAACCAACAGCGAACATTATACTCAATGGAGAGAGACTGAAACCATTCCTTTTGCAAAAAGGAACCAGACAAGGATGTCCTCTATCATCACTTCTATTCAACATCGTACTGGAAGTCATAACCAGGGCCATAAGGCAAGAAAGGAAAACCAAGGCATCTAAATTGGTAAGGAAGAAGTCAAACTATCCTTATTTGCTGGTGATATGAACCTATACCTACAAAACCCAAGAGACTCAGTCAAAAATCTACTGGAACTAATTGAGAGCTTTAGCATTGTGGCAGGATACAAGAGCAACATCCAAAAATCAGTTGGATTCTTCTACATCAGCAAAGAGATTGCTGAAAAAGAAATAAGGAAATTAATACCATTTACAATAGCTACCAAAAAAAATAAAATATTTGGGAATAAATCTTACCAGGGACACAAAAGACCTACACAAAGAAAACTATAAAAAACTACTTCAAGAAACCATAAGAGACCTACATAAATGGGAGAACATACCAAGCTCATGGATAAGAAGATTGAACATTGTGAAAATGTCAATTCTACCCAAAGCAATCTGTACATTTAATGCAATCCCAATCCAGATCCCATCAATATTTTTTAAGGATATGGAAAAACCAATCACTAACTTTATATGGAAAGGAAAAAGACCTCGGAGAAGCAAAGCATTACTGAAGAAGAAGAACAAAGTAGGAGGTCTCAGACTGCCAGATCTCAAAACCTAGTATACAGCCACAGTAGTCAAAACTGCCTGGTATTGATACAAGGACAGACACATAGACCAAAAGAGTAGAATATTTCTGAGAACCCAAAAATAGATCCATTGACCTATGCTCAGCCCTAATATATAGCATAAATAGATGTTCAAGCATAACCGAAAATGCACAGACAGCAGAAGAGAAACTAGATTAATGGGATCTTCTAAAAATTAAATTTTTATGTGTTTCCAAAGACATTTCCAAAAGAGTCCAAAGAGAACCTACAGGCTGGGAAAAAATATTTGGCAATGACATATCTGACAAGGAACTTATCTCTAGAATTTATAGAAAACTCCAACATCTCAATAACAAAAAGACAAATAATCCAATTAAAAAATGGGCAGAAGACATGAATGAACACTTCACCAAGGAGGATATTCAGGTGACCAAAAACATATGAAGAAATGCTTATGATCATTAGCCATTAGAGAGATACTAATCAAAACAACAATGAGATACCATCTTGCCCCAGTAATAGTAGTGAAGTTCAAAAAGACAGAAAATAACAAATGTTGGTGAGGATGTGGAGAGATTGAGACTCCTACACTGCTGGTGGGACTGTAAAATGGTACAACCACTGTGGAAAGCAGTATGGCCATTCCTTAAAAAGTTGAAATTAGAAATACCATTTGACCCAGCCATTCCATTATATTCTATATACTAGGTATATATCCTAAAGAAGTGAGAGCCATGACAAGAACAGACATATGCACACTCATGTTCATCACAGCACTATTTAAAATAGCAAAAAAAAAAAAAAAAAAAAAATGGAAACAACCTAGGTGTCCATCAACTGAGGAATGGACAACCAAACAATGGTACATACACACAATGGAATACTATGCAACCCTAAAGAATAACATAGAATCTGCAAAACACCACATAATGTGGATGAGCTTGGAGGACATTATGCTGAGTGAAATAAGTCAATCAAGAAGGACAAACATTGTATTAGTCCATTATTGTAAAAGTCAAGGAAATGTTTAGATATGGGAGGAAATTTTCTTTGTTGGTTACCAGGGGTAGGAGGGGAGCGGAGGAAACACTGTTAGATCAGTAGAGATAAATATTGATTTGGGTGAAGAGAAGGGCAATGTACCAAATGTGAGTGATCAACATGGTGGCATTGAGAAAGAGGAAGACATAGAGAGGTACATGGGAGGTACAGAGAACAAAGATGAACCCTTTTTCACTTTACACTGTACTGCATTGTTAGTGAAGGCAAACATGGGTATACAGGTGGATAGAGGCGTGGACAGAATGAACTATTAGGTATGTCTATGAAGCAGGGAGTGTACCCAAGACCATGTACAGGGTTGGCAGACAATGGTCCTAGAAGTGTATTTGTATGATCTGCAAGAACTCCCAGGTGTATAGTAGAGCTGACAAGGAACAAGGTTGTAGTCACTTCTTGGCCACAGCCAGCTACCCAGAGGGACCAAGTAGTTGAATCAGTGGGCACAGGACCATAGTCTCAGGGGACATCAAGCTCATTGGCATAACATACTACACAAAACATTGTTCCACCTCCTACTTTGGTGAGCAGCAACTGGGATCTTAAAAGCTTGCAAGCAGCCTTCTAGATGCAACAATTGGTCTCTCCTCATCCAAAGCAAAGAAAAATGAAGAAAACCAAAGATTCATGGAAACAACTAGTCCTGGTGACTGGTATACCATGTGATCTGCAGCCTATATGATTATGAGACCAGAAGAACTAGATGGTGCCCGGCTACCACTGTCAACCACTAGGAGATTCTGGATAGAGAGGGAGAACAATGTGGAACAAAACTCAAAAATATTTAGAAAAAAAAAGGGGGTTGGGGGACCAGGTTAACTGGTCTGATAGAGCTTGGTCGAACCTCTGAGACTATGGCTCCTAGCTGCCCTTCAGGTCTGGAATTGAACCCACACTGGTGGCTTCCAGCCAAACAAAAGACAGACATATGAGTTGAACATTTACCGAGGTAGATACACTCCTAGGAGAGAACAACAATGGGAGAAAGAAGGGCTGTTTATGCACAGGGAGACAGCTCAAGGGGCAAGAGTGCATGAAGGGATGGGCACAGGGAGGTGGTAACTATTGGGAGGAAGTGGGAAGGGAACTGTTGCATTGGGGTAAATTATAGTCAATGTCATGAGACAAAGTGTATGTGAACTGCTGTATAGAAAGTGAATTTGCTCTATAAATTTTCACCCCAATCACAATTTAAAAAATTAAATAAAAGATGTTCCAAATGTCCAACTTTTCAAATTTCTGTACCACTCCATCATCTCTAACATCAACTATTCTTCCTCCCCTCAGTACTTTCCCTCCAATCTTAAGGTTCTGTAATTCATTGTAACATCTCATAGAACTCACAAATCACCAAGAAAATGGCTCCTGTGATTGTAGAGGCTGGCAAGTCCTAAATCCATGGGTCATATATCAATCTGGAAGAGTCTTCTCACTCACATCATTGCAGGGGCCAATGAACTCAAATTGGCAGATCAGACAACAGGCTGCTGTCTCACAAGGCTGTGGAAGCTGGTGAATCAGGTCAAATGATAGGATGCTTGCTCAAGTCCCAACAACCAGAGGTCAGATGATGACAAACCAGATGTAGAATTCAGAGAAATAAAGAGGACTTTGCCAGGGCATTCATATATGTATTGGATGTAGACATACCCTTAAAGGAACTAAGGGTGATGTCTTGAGTCACACCCTCTAGTAAGGCAGTGATTCAACATACATCCCACCCTAATGCTGCCTCATTAACATAAAGGAAAACTCACTCAAAAATGGGACCATAACCATAGGCATAAAAGCTAGGATTTATAATACATCACAAAATGGAGGATTATGGCTAGAAGGGCCATAGTAAGTAATTCACTTCACTGCAGGCCCCCCACTGGCTCTTCTAGTCATTGACTGTTTCATATTTGAATGACTAAGTTTCCCCTCCCAATCATTTTACCAGTCCAAAATTGTCATTAGCAATTAGTCCTTCAGTGGGGCAAAGAGGGCTAAGGGTGAGGTTACTCAAGCACCAGCCATTCAGTGTTGCAGTGTTCATCTGATCTGGTCAGATTCTCCAAAAGTTTGTCTTATCTTCACCTTTTCTGAACTATGATCAAATTTAACTGAGAGATTATTTCCTTGCTTTGAGTCTCTCTCAAGGTATCAGCATAATGTTAGATTTCACTCACTGCATAACCCATTTATTCATTCCTTTACCTTCAGCTATTATTTTTCCTTCCTTCCATTTGTCCTTTATTATTACCCATGCTTTTCCATCTTGGGAAGGGACACAGGTTCAGCTGCTGTGCCAGTCCAGATTGCTAGTAGCAAGACCAGCCTAGCAAGTACTTCCCTTGCAGTTCACTCCCATTCATGTTGAGTAGGGTTTCATCAGTACAACATAGTGGGCTGTCTCAACCACTAGGACATAGGGCAATACTCACTTCAAACACAATTTTGCAAGGTTGGGGGAGGGGGAAGTATAATCCATCCCCAGGCCCTTAGGAATTCTGGCTCACAGGCTCAAGGGTATGGTTACAGTCTTTTGCTTAGTAATCACCCCTGCTTCCCACAGCGTCACCCCTGGTCCTACAACTGTGGCAACTAGCAGAAAAAAATGCAATTCCAGGTGATGTGGGAAGAATTTTACAGTGACATCAGTGTCTTTCCCCACCCCTTCTTCCTCAGATCCCCCAGAGAAACACGGGAATCTGTCCAGTGATGATCTTCCCTTTGCTCCCCTTATGTTGAGTGTGAGCACACTCTCATAAAGTTATATGAGCCAGCCCTTCATGCCTTTATCTCCCCTCATTTTAAATAACAAATGTTTCAACTGTCCATTCCAATTCTCCATCAAACCATTTGAGGGTGGTATACAACATGGTATGTCTATGTAATATAATGTTTCTTGGCTGATTGCTGTGCCCTGTGGAATGTAAAAAGTGTTCCTTGGTCTGAGGAAATATAACTCGATGGCCAAAAATAGTACAATATCTTTTGTTCCAATCCCTTAGTGATGTTTTTGGCATTTGCATTTGTCGTGGGATTTGCAAAACCCAGTCCAGAGTAAGTATCTATTCCTTTAAAGACCCATTTGTAGCCACCTGGTGCCACTGGCATCATTGGTTCGATATAATCAACTTGCCATATATGTGCATGGTTTTCACTATGGGGGAATCTGTCCCATAGCCATTTGCAACCTCTGTATTTCTTGCAGATGTCCATAATGGCATTTTGTGCCTCAGATGCTAGAAGAGGGATGTGTCCAGATTCAGCCCATCTCTTCATTGCTGCAGCACCCTGATGCCTATCATTTCATAGATCCAATAGGGAACACATCCACTTGCTGATTCCAGTCACCTTCCATTCCAGGAAGGAGGTTCTTTTGATGGGCATCTCTATGTCCTACTCTAATGTGCCCTTTAAATTCCTAGAATACTTTCTGTAAGTCCAAGTTCCACATGGGTGTCCCACAGTAGTCCAATTTTCCATCACCTATTTGCCTGACAATATAGCCAGGCCATTGGCCATTACCATGAATTGGTAAAGCTCCAAACATATGTTGTTGTTGTTGTTGTTATGTGCCGTCGAGTTGGACCTGACTCATAGCGACCCCTCCTTGGGTTTCTGAGGCAGTATCACTATGGAAGTAGATTGCCCCATCTTCCTTCTGAGGAGTGGCCTCTCATTATTGCCCAGTTTTGCCATCATGGCTAGAAAGACAGTATGCTGTTCAGCCCATTGAGGTGACTTGTTCTTACCTTCCTCAATCAGTGCCTTTCCATATGCTGGTCTCAGTGAAGTAACTTTCTACATAAGATTGTTCATGTACCCTCAAACTGCCATCTATGAACTAGGCAACCTTCTGCTAGCCAGAAGAAAGTTGTTCATAGGGCAATGTCCATGTGGCAATGGGATCTGGCAGCTACTCCAGTGGTTTCAGGATAAAACTTATGGAGAAAGAGGCTACCTGCATGTGGATATGGTGGGTGCCTCCATACATCCCTCCAGTAGCTTATTCTTCTATAAACCATTTCCAGATTGGGCACCTCCTTCCTTATTAGAGTGTTTCTCTAACATCAAATAAGACATTATGGGTATTTCAGATTTCACGATGATTTTGTGTCCTTCTGTCATTGAGGTAATCTCAATCAATGCCAAACAGCAGGTGAGTAATTACATTTCAAATGGTGTGTATTGTGCTACAGCATCTCGAAATTTTCTAGTCCAGGATCCCAGTACTAGTTGTAGCATTCTCAGGTTTTTGACATAAGCTCCAGGCTGCATAAGCACATGTCACAGATGTTTCCAAACTTATGTCTGAATGTGAATCATAAGGACCTAAAGGCAAGAAGAGTGAGATTGCTTTGGATCTCCATTCAAATGCAGTTTTCTTCTGAGTGGTTTTATGGATGGGAGCCAGCAATATTCCCAGATGTGGAATATGAAATCTCCAATATCCAAATAGACCAAGAAAATGTTGGGCCTCTTGCTTAGTCTTGGAGGCAGGTAGCAATAACAACGTATTCTTGGTTGCCTGTAAAATGTCATGGGTGGCTCCTGCCCAAGTTATTCCCCAAAATTTCACCATTCAGGCAGAGCCCTGAATTTTTGCTAGATTTTTTAACCATATAGCCAAGCAAAGCTATATGGTGAAGCTGCTGGTCATGTGGGCTACCACTGTTTCCAGATCTGGCCTAGTCTGTTCTTCCATGTTTGATATTAACATAATTTCATCAATATAATGTATCACTACACTTGAGATCTACAAAAAGTCTCTTTTAACCAAACTACGGCAGTAAGCCAGTGAATTCAAGTAACTGTATGGCAACACATTGAAAGTATATTGGGATCCCTGGCATGTGAATGCAAACTGCGACTGACTCTTTTCCAAGATTGGGATTGAGAAAACGGTATTTGCAAGATTAATCAGAGTGCCACTCTCCTTTATTTTTATTTATGGTGTATTTTCTCCACCATCGGTACCATCTGTAACAGCTGAAGCCAGAGGTGACACTATTTATTTAGACCTCAATAGTCTACTGTCAGCCTTCATGAGTCATATGTCTTTTTCACAGGCCATACAGCACTATTACACAGAGAATTTGTTTACTCCAATACTCCACCCTTTAGGATGTCTTTATTCAAAGCAGCAATCTTCTTGTGCCCACCAGGTATCCTATATTGTTTCAAATTAACAACCTGAATGGGTTCAGTCAACTCTAATTGTTCCCATTTGGCATGTCGAATCAATATTGGCCTAAGGGCAGTCTTATACACAAATAGTTTTACAATATCAGGTAAAGGGAGTGTTCTCCAATTAGACATAATATCCATACCAAAATACATTCATGTAATGGAGATGCAACTACTTCATACAAGATCTGTTTATATCTTCCAATTTTCATCCAAACTTCCAGCTTAGCGCCATCAACTGTTCCATCCACATACCCCCAGTCTAAAGTTATTCTCCTTAAAAATTTCATAGACAGGTTTTGAGATTACAGTACATCAGCCTTCTATGTCTAGGAGCCCAAAAAAATGTCTCATGCCACTCCCCAGACAATTTTACCCATACATGTCCATATGCCCTTGGGTCCCATGCTGGGGACTAGACCAGAAGACCCTGGACCCCTTGTCAATCCTTATCTTTATCAGCTAGCTAAGCTTCTTCAAGTGTTCCCAAGTGGGACTTCCCACCATTAAATTCTCCCAACTGAGGTGAACAGAATGGACTTGTTTGTTGTTGTTGTTGTTTTTAGGTTCCATTGACTCATCTTCAACTCATAACAACCCTATGTACAGCAGAACTAAAAACTGCCCAGTCCTGTGCCAGCTCCACGATCCTTGCTATACCTGAGCCAATCATTTTAGCCCCTGTGTTAATCCATCTTGTTGAGAGTCTTCCCCTTTTTCATTAACCCTCCACTTTATCAAGCATGATATTCTTCTCCAGGGAATGGTCCCTTCTTACAACATGATCAAAGTAGGTGAGATGAAATCTGACCATCCTCACTTCCAAGGAGCATTCTGGCTGCCTGCACTTCTTCCAGGACAGATTTGTTAGTTCTTTTAGCAGTCCATGGTACTTTCAGCACTCTCACAACTCAAAAACATCAACTCTTCTTTGGTCTTCCTTTTTCATTGTCCAGCTCTCGCATGCATATGAGGTGACTGAAAACACTATAACTTGTGTCAGGCACATCTTAGTCTTCAAGGAGATATCTTTGCTCTTCAGCACTTGAAAGAGATCTCTTGCAGCAGATTTGCCCAGTGCTATATATATGTCATCTGATATCTTGATCATTGCTTCCATTTGTGTTGATTGTAGAACCAAGTAATATGAAGCCTTTGACAACTTCACACTTTTCTCCACTTATTGTGATACTGCTTATTGGTCCAGTTGTGAGGATTTTTGTTTTCTTTATGTTGAGGTATAATCCATACGACAGACTGTAGTATTCAGTCTTCATCAGGAAGCACTTCAAGTCATCCTCACTTTCAGCAAGCAAAGTTTGTCATCAGAATATCACAGGTTGTTAATGAGTCTCTCACCAATCCTGATACCACGTTCTTCTTCATATAGTCCAGCTTCTCAGATTATTTGCTCAGCATACAGATTGAATAAGTATGATGAAAGTATACAACCCTGATGCACTCCCTTCCTGATTTTAAACCATGCAGTGTCCTCTTGTTCTGTTCAAACTACAGCCTTCTGGTCTATGTACATGTTCCTCATAGTACAATTAAGTGCTCTGGAATTCACATTCTTCTCAATATTATTAATAATTTGTTATGACCCACACAATCGAATGCTTTTGTGTAGTCAATGAAACACAAGTAAACATCTTTCTGGTATTTCCTTTCAGCCAAGATCCATCTGACATCAGCAATGATATCTTAATTCCATGTCCTCTTCTAAATCCAGCTTGCATTTCTGGAAGTTCTCAGTCAATATACTGCTGCAACTGCTTTTGAATTATCTTCAGTAAGATTTCACTTGAGTGTGATATTAATGATATTGTTCAATAATTTCCACATTCTGTGGGATCACTTTGCTTTGGAATGGGTAAAATATGGATCTCTGTCAGATGGCCAGGTAGCTGTCTTCCATATCTCTTGGCATAACCAAGTAAGTGCCTCAAGCACAACATCCATTTGTTGAAACATCGCAATGTGTATTCCATCAATTCCCAGAGCCTTGTTTTTCACCAATTCCTTCAGTGAAGCCTCAACTTCTTTCTACAATACCATTGGTTCTTGATCATATCCTGCCTTCTAAAATGGAAGAACATTGACCAATTTTTTTTGGTAGAGTGACTCTGTGTATTCCTCCCATCTTCTTTTCATATTTCCTGCATCATTCAATATTTTGCCCATAGAATATTTCAATATTGCAACTAGAAGCTTGAATTTTTTTCTTCAGTTCTTTCAGCTTAAGAAATGCCAAGTGTGTTCTCTTTTGGTGTTCTAACTCCAGGTCTTTGCACATTTCATTATAATTTACTTTGTCTTCTTGACCTGCTCTTTGAAATCTTCTGTTCAGCTCTTTTATCTTGCCCTTTCTTCCACTTGCTTTAGCTAGTCTTTGCTCAATGGCAAGTTTCAGAGTCTCCTCTGACATCCATTTTGGTCTTTTCTTCCTTTCCTGTCCTTTTAATGACCTTTTGCTTTCTTCATGGATGATGTTCTTGTGGGACCCCACAATTCCTCTGGTTTTCAGTCATTGGTGTTCAATCCATCAAATTTTTCTTTAGGTGGTCTCTAAATTCAGGTGGGATATAATCAAGGTCATATTTTGGCTCTTTTGGACTTGTTTTAATTGTCTTCAACTTCAGCTTGAACTTGTGTATGAGCAATTAGTGTTCTGTTTCACAATCAGCGCCTGGTCTTCTTTTGGCTGAAGATAGTGAGCTTTTCCATTGGCTCTTGCCACAGACATAGTCAATCTGATTCCTGTGTACTCCATCCGGCTAAGTTTATGTGTATAGCTGTCACTTGTGTTGTTGAAAAAAGGTATTTGCCATGAATAAGTCATTGGTCTTGCAAAATTCTATCATGCGATCTCCAGCATTATTTCTATAACCAAGACCAGATTTTCCAACTACTGGTGATTCTTCTTTGTTTCCAACTTTTGCATTCCAGTCACCAGTGATAATCAATACATCTTGATTGCATGTTCAGTCAATTTCAGACTGCAGAACTTGGTAAAAATCTTTCCTCATCTTTTGCTTTGGTGGTTAGTGCATAAATTTGAATAATAGTAGTATTAACTGGCCTTCTTTGTAGGTGTATGGATATTATCCTATCACTGACAGCATTGTGCTTCAGGATAGATCTTGAGACATTCTTTGAGATGATGAATGCCACACCATTCCTCTTCAACTTGTCATTCCCAGGATAGTTGATCATATGGTTGACTGATTCAAAATGGTGAAAACCAGTCCACTTCAGCTCACTAATGTCTAGGATATCAATCTTTATGTGTTCCATTTCGTTTTTGACAACTTCCAATTTCCCTACATTTATACTTCATACAGTCCATGTTCCTATTATTAATGGATGTTTGCAGCTGTTTCTTCTCATTTTGAGTCATACCACTCCAGCAAATGGATGTCCCAAAAGCTCTATTTTATCCATATCATTAAAGTTAGTTCTATTCTGATGAGGCAGCTCTTTCCCAGTTATACATTGAGTGCCTTCCAACCTGAGGTGCTCATCTTCCAGCACTATGTGGGACTGTGTTTCAGGGCTGTTCATAAAGTTTTCCAGTAATGTTTCAGACAGTGTTTCCCTGTTATTCATAAAGCTTTCACTGGCCAGTTCTTTGAGAAGTGGATGGCCCCTTCCTTCCTCCAAATCTGTCTCAGTCTGGAAGTTCAGCTGAAAACCATCCACCATGGGCAACCCTGCTGGCATTTGAAACATCAGTAGCAGAGCCTCCAGCCTCACAGCAACACACAAGCCACCACAGTATGACAAACTGACAGACAAGTTCATTTCACTTAACTGTTCCAAACCTCTCCACTCACTTCTTGGCCTTCCCCCTTACCTGTATATGGCTGTCTCAATCCCTGGCTTCCTGCTTCCTGCCTGGGGGCCCTCTCTCCCCTTACCTGTGTCTGGTTAGACTTGTTTAATTCTCTTTAACGTTGGAGGATGAGCAGAAGCTTCTGTTAGTCCATGCACCCTGCTGTCATATGTTGTTGTTGTTGTTGTTGTTGTTATGTGCCGTCGAGTCGGCCCCGACTCATAGCGACCCCTCCTTGGGTTTCCGAGGCAGTATCACTACGGAAGTAGGACTGCCCAACCTTCCTTCCGAGGAGTGGCTATAGACATTAGAAACAGTGTATCAACTCCATCAATGGACACTATATTCATTCCATTTCTTAGTAATCATCTAAAAATCTCTGTCATAGTGGGAGGAAAAACGTGGAACAAAATCCAAAAACTCAATAATGACCAAAATTACTGCTCAGATGGAGTCTGATGAGACCCCCAATACTATGGCCCTGGAATACTTTCTGTGCCTGGAATAAAACTCACTCCCAGGGCCTGGCTCTCAGTCCAATAGTTAACAAGATGTACATGCAGACCACTCAACCCAGGGTGATGCACCCACATACTCTATGGTAATACATCCCTTAGAGCAATAGACCACAGGGAACCAGAGGACTAACATTCAAATTGAGGAAATGCAGGACAAACAGGATTGCATAAATATGAGGGACACAGGGGGAGGGTTACTGGGAAGGGAGGGGAGGAGACTGGGTTAGAGTTGGGCATGGTAAATAGGGAGTGAAACTAAATGTGCAAGTAACATTGAATGTAAAACAAGCTCTTAAAATAAATAAATATCTCTGTCGTGCTGGAGTTACAATCTTTCCCCATTGCCTCTTCCCATTCTTCTGTGAATCACCTTTATATTCTTTCATCTCTAAGATCCATGAGGGCAAGCTGTGCCAATATATCCTACATGACTTCTTGGATTGTTGCTTTCTTTTGCAGTAACAAGGTTACATGGTGTGCCCATGTAGAAGGGGCTCCCTTGATTACCATATCTGCCATGACCCATGTAAGGGACACACTCATTGGAAGAATATCCTGATAACCATAAACCCATTCCAGCATGGCTTGCATAAACTGCACATTACCTGCTTCCTTTGGAGTGTTCCATGAGGTATATGAGGAGGAGAGGGGAAGTTTCCCTTCTCAGAGTAAGCAAATCTCACAGCAATTTTATCTAGTCCACTAGGCTGGCCATCCTCTCTGGGTTAACCTTCTGTGTAACTGAATCTTGTATAATCACTCATTACTGTTTTCATAGTAAGTTGTGGGTCTTCCATCAACCTAAACATACTCCTCCACTCTGTAGCATTCAAAACTAAAGACACTGCCCCCAAATTAATTGCTCTCATAATCTGTTTTAGTAATGGCTCTTCAGGAAGTTGGGGATACTGACCTACAAATTGAAGCATCTCCTTTACACTATACCCCCTTGTTTCAATAGTTTCTTGGTTTTCCCCATTCCTCTCCCAGACTACTTTCTTGGTGACCAGCAGTAGCAGGGGTACTCTTGTCATTCCAACATGATTTTTCGTTTCTGGGTCAGCCATGAGACTAGCAGTTCTAACTCTGATAAGACTGGATCTGGGCTTTGTTCATTGCTACAACCTGCCCCTACATACTTTTTCCCTGCCATTACAGCTAATACTGATAACAGCAACTAAGGAATAACTAAGGAATTGTATGTCTCCCCTTTTCTTATCACTCTGTATTTCCACATGCATTCAACTAGCCAATCCTCGGGAGTTAAATCCATCACTTCTATTTCCCATGAACAGCTTTTGCTTTGGGTAACTGATTGCAACATAACAGCTGCTTCAATCCGTGGGTGTTTTTTATCCCATACAGAAACCAAAGGTTTCTCATTCTCCCATTTATTCCCTTTTTCGCAAAACCAAATATTCCAGTGAATCTGACCTGTCACAGCTAATCCCACCACTCTGACACCAACTGCTCAAATATTTTTTTAAAGTTTTTTTTAACTTTTTAACATGATTTGGGTGAAATTTTACAAAGCAGATTTGTTTTAAATTCAACAGTTCATGTATGTTTTCCTTTTTGACACTGATTACACTCCCCACAGTGTAACAACTCTTCTTCCACTTCCTCCCTGTGGTTACCCTTTCCCTGTGTCCTTCTTGCCTGTACCTTCCTGCCTCCCTACCTTCTTCCTTTTCCAAATGCTGCTTTCTAATTTCCCATGGTTGAGTTTTCTAAAGACTGCATCTACCTGGTGTAGTTGTTCAGCTTGTAGGGTGCCTATTGTTTGGCTGAGAGTTAAGCAAGCCATGGGAGTGAGTTCAATTCTAGGCCAGAAGGTTGACTAGATAAGTATAGTCCTGGGAGTTTCACTTGTCTCTATCTGGCAGTAAACCTGGTCTTTCAAAAATTTTATTCCACATTTTTTTTTTCCTTACTCTACCCAGGATCTCCAATTTTGATACCTTTCCAAGTGGTTGGCAGTAGTATCTGGGAACCACTTAATTCTTCCAGCTTAAGCATCATATAGGCTGAGGTTCTCATGATCCATTAGTCTGTTGGACTGTTTCCATTCATCTTTGATTTTCTTCACTCTTCTTTGCGCAAGCTTTTAAGACCCCAGTTGTTACCCTCTGAAGGAATATGTAGAAAAATATTTTTGGGTACTATGTTGTGCCAGTTGAGATCAATGTCCCCCACAACCATGGTCCCCAGCCTGCAGGCCCAGAGACTCACTCCCTCAAAGTGCTTAGTTATGGCTAAGAAGTTATCCTAACTTTGCCTGATGTTAGCTTTATACTGCATTTTAGACATTTTTATAGTACATACAAGTATGTATGTAGGAATATCATCTGAAAGCCTACGTATAGTTATGGGTATATTCCCATTTGCCTATCCATATGTGCTCTTCTTGCCTGTCTACCTATGAATCCACCCATAGATTAGTGTTTGCTATTACTGATTATGCAGTATTATGTATGTAATAGTATTTATCTTTATTGTCTGTACCTCTAGTGCACCTCCCCATATCTTCCTTTTCCTCAGTGATACTGTTCTATTCACTTATTTTTATTATATTGCTTTTCCATTCACTCATATCAACACCTGTCTCTTAACTATTTTCCCTCCCTTCTACTCCTCTCACATCTCTGGTAACCAACAAAGAAAATTTCCTTCCCTGAGTAAACTTTTCCTTGACTTTTTATGATAATGGACTCATAAAATATTTGTCCTTCTTCTGTGATTGCCCTGACTTGGGAGCTCTGGTGGCATAGTGCCTGAGGCATTTGATTGCTAACCAGAAGGCTGGCAGTTCAAACCCATCAGCCACTCCTCAGAAGGAAGATGGGGCAATCTACTTCTCTAGTGATATCGCCTCATAAACCCAAGGAGGGATCACTGTGAGTCAGATCCAACTCAACAGCAGTGAGTTTGGTTTGGTTTTTTGGTGATTGACTTATTTCACACAGCATGATGCCCTCCAAGTTCATCCACATTATGGTTCTTCATTATTCTTTAATGTTATGTAATATTCAATTGTGTACATGTTTGGTTATCCATTCATCTGTTATTGAGCACTTAGGTTGTTTCCATCTCTTTGCTATTATAAATAGTGCTGCCATGAACATGGGTGTGCATATATCTATTCATGCTCCTGATCTCTCACCCCTTTAGGATATATTCCTAGTAGTGAGATTGCTGGATCAAATGGTATTTCTATTTCCAACTTTTATGGAATCTCTGTATTGTTTTCCACAGTGGCTGTATCATTTTAGAGTCCTACTAGCAATGTATGAGAGTTCCAATCTCTCCACACACCTGTCGACATTAGTTGTTTCCTGCCTTGCTATTATTGCTGGGGTGAGATGATATCTCACTGATTTGCATCTCTCTAATGTCTAATGATCATGAGCATTTCTTCCAGTGTGTGTTGGCTGCCTGATTATCTTCTTTGGTGAAGTATCTGTTCATATCCTTTGCCCATTTTTGAATTGGATTATCTGTCTTCTGAAGTTTTCTATAAATTTTAGAGATAAGTCCCTTGACAGATGTCATTGCCAAATTTTCTTTCCCCAATCTGTAGGTTCTCTTTTTACTCTTTCGAGGAAGTCTTTTGATGCGCATAAGAATTTAATTTTAAGAAGGTCTCAGTCATCTAGTTTTCTCTTCTGCTGTTGGTGCATTTTGGGTAATGTTTGATAGTCTATTTATGACATAAATTAGGGCCCCTAAGTTTGCCCCTATTTTTTCTTTGATCAACTTTATAGTTTTGGGTTTTACATTTATGTCTTTGATCCATCTTGAGTTCATTTTTGTGTATGGTGTGAGGTATGGATCTTGTTTCATTTTTCTGCAAATGGATATCCAATTTTGTCAGCACCATTTGTTAAAGAGACTATCTCTTCCCCCATTTAATTCATTTTAGCCCTTTGCCAAAGATCAGGTGTCCATAGGTAGATAGGTCTATTTCTACATTCTCAATTCTGTTCCACTGGTCTACTTGTCTATTGTTGTACCAATACCAGCAGCCTGTTTTTACTACTGTGGCTGTATAGTAGGTTTTGAGATCTGGGTGTGTGAGACCTCCTACTTTGTTCTTCTTCAGTAGTGTTTTGCTTATATGAGCTCTCTTTCCTTTCCATATGAAATTACTGATTGGTTTTTCCATGTCCTTAAAGAATGCTGATGGAATTTGGATGGGGATTGCATTGAATATACAGATTGCTTCGGGTAGTATTGACATTTAACAATGTTCTGTCTTCCTATCCATGAACAATAGTATATTCTTCCATTTATATATAGCTCTTATAGGTTCTTATAGCAGTGTGTTATAGTTCTCTTTGTATAGGTCTTTTGTGTCCCTGGTAAGATTTCTTCCTAAGTATTTTACCTTTTTGGTAGCTATTATAAGTGGTATTGTTTTCTTTTTCAGAGATCTCTTTATTGATGTAGAGGAATGCAACTGATTTTTGCATGTTGATCTTGTATCCTGCCACTTCGCTGAGTTTCAATTAGTTCCAATAGTTTTCTTGCTGAGTCTCTTGGGTTTTCTATGTATAGGATCATGTTATCTGCAAGTAGAGATAGTTTTACTTCTTTTCCAATTTGGATGTCTTTTATTTCTCTTTCTTGCCTTATTGCCCTAGCTAGGATTTTCTAGTACAATGTTGACTAGAAGTGGTGATAGAGAGCATCCATGTTTGGTTCCTGTTTGCAAGGGAAATATTTTGAGTGTGTCTCCTTTGAGAATAATGTTGGCTGTTGGTTTTGCATATATGTCCCTTATTATGCTGAGAAATTATCCTTCTACTCCTATTTTGCTGTGAGTTTTTATCAGTAAACAATGTTGGATTTTATCAAATGCCTTTTCTGCATTGATTGATAAGATCATGTGGTTCTTTTCCTTTTATTTATGTGATGGGTTACACTGATTGTTGTTCTAATGTTGAACTAATCCTTGCATACCTGGTATGAATCCCACTTGGTCATGGTGTGTTGTTATTATTATTATTATTATTATTATTATTATTATTATTATTATATTGTACTTGATTCTATCCTCAGTCCCAAGGTTA
>NW_006921768.1:2985260-3031095 GCF_000298275.1 Orycteropus afer afer
CTGTCCTGGAGGAAGTGCAGCCAGAATGCTCCTTGGAAGCAAGAATGGCCAGACTTCGTCTCACCTATTTTGGTCATGTTGTAAGAAGGGACCATTTCCTGGAGAAGGATGTCATGCTTGGTAGGGTGGAGGGTCAATGAAAGAGGGGGAGGCCTTCAACGAGATGGATTGACATGATGGCTGCAATGATGGGGTCAAGTATAGCAAGGACTGTGGGGCTGGCGCAGGATCGGGCAGTGTTTCATTCTGCTGTGCAGGGGGTCGCTATGAGTCGGAAACGACTCGACAGCACTTAACAACAACACTGGATTCTATTGGCCAGGATTTTGTTGAAGATTTTTGTTTCTATATTCATGAAGGATATTTGTCTTTAGTTTTCCTTTTTAGTGGTGTCTTTGCCTGGTGTTGGTATCAGGGTTATGCTTGCTTTGTAGAATGAATTTGGGAGTATGTCATTCTTTTCTATGTCCTGGAATAGCTTGAGTAAGCTAAGTGTCAGCTCTTCTCTGAATATTTGATGGAATTCTCCAGTGAAGCTATCTCGGCCAGGATTTTTTTTTGGGGGGGGTGGGGACGAAGCAGGTGGGTGGTTAATAACTTGCTTAATTTCTTCATGTTATGGGTATATTCAAATTTTCTACCTCAGTCTGTAAGTTTACGTAAGTTTTGTGTTTCTAGAAATTTGTCAATTTCCTCTAGGTTTTTAAATTTGTTTGAGTACAGTTCCTCATAATACTCTGCCCTTTATATTTTGGTTGGTTTGTTGTGATGTCATCCATTTCATTTACTATTCGTGTTATTTGCATCTTCTCTTTCTTTTCCTTAGTTAAATTTGTCAGTGGTTTGTCAATTTTGTTAATCTTTTCGAAGAACCAGCTTCTAATCTTGTTGATTTTTTTCTATTGTTTTTCTGTTTGGGGCTTCATTTGTTTCTGCTCTGACCTTCATCTTTTCCTTTCTTCTGGATAGAGTAGGCTTCTTTTGTTTCTCTTTTTCTAATTGTTGGAGTTTAGGGATTAAGGTGTTGATTTGGTTTATTTCTTCTTTTTTGATGTGTGCATTAATTGCTATAAATTGACCTCTGCGTACTGTTTTTGCTGCATCCCAAAGGTTTGGGTTTATTATGTTTACATTCTTATTTGTTTCTAAGAATATTTTTTTATTAACTTCTGTTATCCAGTGGTTCTTGAGCAATGTGTTATTTAGTTTCCATGTATTTTACTCTTTTCCTCCTGGTCTTTCTATTGTTTATTTCTAATTTTATAGCATTGTGATCCAAGAAGATGCTTTGTAGTATTTCAATGTTCTTAAATTTATTGAGGCTTGATTTATAGCCTAATGTATGGTCTATTCTGGTGAATGATCCATGTGAACTGGAAAAGAATAAGTATTTCCTTTTAGGTGGATGGAGTACTCTGTAAATGTCTATGAGGTCAAGTTAGTTTATTGTGTTATTGAGATCTTCTGTATATTTGTTGAGATCCCCCCCCAGTTGTTCTATTCTTCATCAAAAAGGGTGTGCTAAAGTCTCCTACTACTATTGTAGTATTGTCTATTTCTCCTTTCAATTCTATTAATGTTTGCTTTATGTATTTTGGAGCTCTTTCACTGAGTGCATAGATATTTATTATGGTTATATCTTTTTTGTGTATTGACACTTGCATCATCATATAGTGCCCTTCCATGTCCTTTATATTTGATTTTGCCTTGAAGTCTATCTTATCTGAAATTAATATTGTCATTCCTGTTCTCTTTCAGTTGCATTAGATTTTTTTTTTTTTAATCCCTAGATTTTTAATTTATTTTTATCTTTGCTTCTAAAGTGAGTCTCTTGTAGGCAGCATATTGATGGGTCTTGTTTTCTTATCCAATCTGCCACTATCTTCCTCTTGACTGGTGCATTTAATCCATTCACATTTAGTGTAATTAAAAAATGATAGGTGCGGATTTACTGCTGTCATTCTTTTGTGTTTTTGTTGTGGTGCTGATGGTTTCCTTGTTCTGAATATTTCTCTGTGCTAAGTTGATTTTGTTATCAAGTTTTCCTTCCCTTTTCTTCATTATTTTTTATTTCATTTTACTAAGACCTTGTGATTTTCTTCTTTCTTATTTCAGTTAGAAGGTTTATAAATTTTCTTTGTGGCTATCCTGCAGTAAATTATTATTTCCCCATGTTTGGGACAATGTGTTCTATATTAATATCATCCTGACTTCTTCTCCATATGTAAGTTTTGTAATTATACCATTTATTCTCTCTACTTGCTTTGTAGTTAGTCTCATTTACAGATTTACTCCTCTGTTCTCAATTATCTGCTCTGTAAGCTTATTTTAGATTTGAAAATTATTTTTCTGGATTGGTTTCTGTGTAGTGTCATCACATGTCTTAATCTTAAATGGTTGTCTTCCATTGTTAGTTTTCTGTTGAAAAGACTCCCTTTAGCATTTCTTGTAGAGTTGGTCTGGTTTTACAAATTCCCTTAATTTCTATTTGTGTGGGAATATCTTAATTTGCAAATATGTCCATCATATTTGAGGGACAGTTTTGCTGGATGTATAATTCTTCTTTGGATGTTTTTTTTCTTCACAATATTGTATGTGTCATCCCATTGCCCTCTTGCCTGTATTATTTCTACTGAGAAAGCAGAGCTTATTCTTATCCACTGCCCTTTGAAGGTGATATTTCTCTCAAGATTTTTCTTTGCCTTTGCATTTAGAAAGTTTAATTGTGATATGTCTTGGTGACTTTCTCTTAGGGGTCTATTCTGATTCGGTTTGTTGAGCTTCTTGGATGGATATAGTTTCATCTTTCATGATATTGGGGACGTTTTCTGCTAGCAATACTTCAACAATTTTCTGTGGGTTTTGTTTGTTTGGTTGGTTTGTTCTTGTTGTTTTTGCCTCCTCTTGTGCCGGAATTCCCATCAGTCATATGTTACTTCTTTTGATATCATCCCATATTACTTGTAAGTTTTCTTCGAGTGAAAGAAGATTCACTCTCTTTTCTAATTTTCATCATACGAGCTGGTGTCAAGAGAGTTGTCTTCTAATGGAATATGTATTCTTCAGCCAGTTCAATTCTACTCTTTTGTCCTTCCAATGTGTTATCTATCTCCATCATTTTAGTGTTCATCTTCTGGGTATCTAATTACTGTTTTTGTATTTTGATTTCTAATTATGCATTTATTTTGTCATTTTGTTGTTGTATGATTTTACTGAATTTTTCAAATTTATTGTTTGTCTTTTCCTTGCTTTCTGTTTTTGGTTTCCTTGAGCTCTTGGAAGGTTTTAGATAGACAGATAGATAGATAGATAAACAGATAGAGCTGCAATTCAAAAGAATTGCATAAATGTGTGTGTGTGTGTGTATATATATATATATATATATATATATATATATATATATAATCTCCAGATTGGTGGAATAACTGGTGGGAATTTAGGTGCAGGCCTCTGTTTGACATGAAGAAGAGCTGCAATTGGGAAGAACAGGCATTGTCTACTCTCTGCCATTTATTCAGTATTTAAGAGCTGATAGTGGTTCTCATCTGTTTGGTAAATTTGTCAGTGTTGTAAATATGGCTGACTAGTGTAGAGTTAATGCCTTTCTCCTATTTGATGGGGCAAGAAGAAAAAAAAGGAAACAAAGCAAAACAAAAAGGAGAAGTGAAAGGAGAAAAGAATAAAAATAAAAGATAAAAAATGTAGGAAAAAAAAGGGAGTGGGTTGTTGAGCTTTAATTCCTCCTGATCCGTCTATAAAGTGTCACTATCACTTATGGATTCATGAAGTTTTTTTCCCCCTCCTCATCAGCATCTTATGTCTCTATTCAAAATGTCCACATTTCAGCTAACCTTGGCCTCTTCTCTCTCCCAAGTCACTATCTCGCTCCATTTCCCTTTCCAATCAGCATGCAACCTAATTCTCTGTCTTCTCATTTGATGTTCTGAATTCCAGGATTATTATTTGTATCTGTTTCACTCAGTTTTTCCAGGTTTCCATTGTGGAGATATTGGGTGGAGTGTGTAAGCAGGATGCCATCCTCTCTCTGCCTCCTCAAATAATTTCTTTTAGAAGGATCAGAACAAGACTGATCCCTATGAGGTAGCAGTTACAAATACACCAAATGTCCAACTTTTCTAAACTGCTGTACCACCACATCATCTTTAACATCAACTATTCATCATCCGTTCAGTACTCTGAGAGAGAGAAGAGACAAGAAACTTCCTAAAAGAGTTGTAACATGGGCTAGGGTCTGTAACACTGAAGACAGCAAAAGGCCTGGAAAGTGCTCAGCCGCAAAGTTAATTGTAACAGATGGCAGGGCCAAGAGGAACTGTCTTCAGGGGAACAAGAAGAGCCCGTCCTCAGGGGGGCAAGAGGAACTGTCCTTAGGGAGCCAAGAGGAGGCCTGCACAGCCAAAAGATGTTGAGAGAGCTGTCCTATACTGAAGAAGGCAAACTTTGCCTACATGCTCTCTGATCCTGATCCTGAGTTATAGCCAGATGATCCTGATCCTGAGTTTTATCTTGTTCCTCCACTCAATTGTACATTGGCTTTTGAGTTCTGTGTGGCCCTCACAATGGATTACTAAACTCAGAAGTGAAGCAGAGAGTGCCATTGGGAGGACAGCTTATGTCAGTACTGGTAAAAAGTTGGAGGGTGGAGGTATGTCTGACCTACACCTCATAGGAACCAGCCTTGATCTGATCTTGATTTGCATTATCCCACTTGAAATTAAGAGAGCTCTGGTGGTGTAGTGCCTAAGGTATTTGACTGCTAACCAGAAGGCTGGCAGTTCAAACACACAGCCACTCCTCAGAAGGAAGACCGGGCTATCTACTTCCATAGAAATACTGCCTCAGAAACCAAGAAGGGGTCGCTATGAGTCAAATCAACCAAATGGCAGTGAGTTTGATTGTTGTTGTTGTTGCTGTTTGTTTTGTATTTTACATAAATTTATTTTACATAAATGATAGTTGAAATGCGTTATTTATTTTAACTCATAATTTCTTAGATTCATCTTGCTTCTTCCATTCTCTCTCTCCTTCAGTACAAAAGTATCAAGTAGATCCCAGAGGGCAATAATGTTGTTGTTGTTGTTGTTATGTGCCATTGAGTTGGACCCGACTCATAGCAGCCCCTCCTTGGGTTTCCAAGGAAGTATCACTATAGAAGTAGATCGCCCCATCTTCCTTCCAAGGAGTGGCTGGTGGGTTTGAACCACCAGCCTTCTGGTTAGCAGTCATGTGCCTTAGGCACTATGCTACCAGAGCTCCTGAGAACAATAATAGTGGCCTTCAAAGATGACATTGGGGCTGGGCAGAAAAGGCAGCCTGAGGAGCACAGTAATGATGGCCCCTTAAAGATGGAATCAGGTGGTATGGGCTGTCCAGCTGCAGATGGTAATGGCAACCTGTGTGAAGATGTCATTGGAGTGGGAGGCAGGGACAGCTTAACAAGGTCAGTAGTTGACTACATACAAAGGATTGAGAAAAATGAGTAAATATATTGATGACAATAGGGACCAGGATCCTAAATGGCTGACAAAAATTCCATGGTGTTAGGTTAGAACTGAAGTTTTGGTGTGAATGTATGGTTTCAAATATATAGAAAGACATAAAAATATAGATGTAAAGGGGTGTGTGTGGGAGTGTGTGTGTGTGTGCACAGGAGTTTCCTAGTTCTGGCCTAGGAACAGCAACATCCCCGGTGTTATGATGAACACACCTAGCATCCAGATCCTGGTTATTAAATTCAACTCTACCGCAAAATGAACTAAGACTTAAGAAAATGTCTAAATCCATGTATAGGCAAGGAAAGTACAAATGAACCTGGAACATCTTTTGCTAATAGGAAATGCTAAAAGAATTGTGAAAGTGTGTCAAAAGGATACAGGAGCCAAATTCTGGCCAAATCTGATACAATCTGAGGAGATTACAAGCTGTTAGATAAAACAGGAATCTATGAGTCTACACTGATATAAATAAATGAATAAGCAAATGAGGAGAAAAGGAAACTAATAATACAACTCTAATAGTAAATGTAGAGAAAATTATGGTTTTACAAAAATCATCAGTAAGAAACCATCATAGTAACAATTAATTAAAGCCAGATACATCAATGGATGTTAAAACTAACAGATGGACGTGAAATTTGGAGTAGAATATTAACATAGTTTCAGAATATTTCTACACAAAATACTTAATTACAAAAGGAGAAAAACAAATTTACAGTGTATAATCCTGGGTGGTACTAACTTAATCAAACCATCTGAGTTCACAGACTTAGGCAAATTGACATCATATGCCACCTAGTTGGGATACAGGGAGAACACACCATTACTCCTGTAATATTCTTGCCAAAAACTGTATCACCTGATCATATGGAAACAGAAAATCTCAAATCAGGGCATTCTACAAAGTAACTGACTTGTGACCTTAAACAAATGTCAAGAGTATGAAATTCAAGGAAAGACTCGGGAAAGTTTCCAGACTGAAAGAACTTAGAGAGACATGGTAACTGGGTGCAGCACATGGTCCTGAATCCTTATGCTCTAAAGGATATCAATGAGGCAGTTGGTAAAACTGGAATGGAGTCTCTAGGTCAAGTGTATATAGGAGTTCTTGCAATTTTTCTTTAAGTTTAAAATTATTAAAAAATAAATTATTTTTTTAAATCTCAAGTATATTATAAAATAATGTTGAATATGACAGAGTAGAAAACCAAATTGTGACTTGTAGATTAAACAGAAAGTTCATGGAAATCTGATGAACTATTTCTTTGTTGAAGTAGATACTTAAATAGGCAGGGATATTTATTTTGGATCTAATTAAGAGCTAAGAAATCATCCAGTCCTTCCTTTATAAAGGATGGGGAAAACTGGGACCCAGAAAATAAAGAAAGGTAAGAGTGTTATGATTTTACCATACTTATAGGAGCTCTGGTAGCATAGTGTCTAAAGCACTTGACTGCTAACCAGAAGGCTGGCGGTTCAAATCCACCAGCCATTCCTCGGAAGGAAGGTTGGACAATCTACTTCTGTAGTGATACCACCTCAGAAACCCAAGGAGGGGTCGCTATGAGTGGATCTGACTTGACAGCAGTGAGTTTTTTATATTTATCACCATAAAAAAAATAATAATAAATGACCTTATTATTGAAACCAGTTTGGGTTTTCTGACTCAGTTAAAAGTATCTTGATACATACACATAAATGAGGAAAAAAAATGATCTCACCTAAATGAGATCAGAGACATTTTCCAACAAAGAGAAGAATAAAATTTAAAATATACATAAAATCTCAGCCATTGGCCTCAAATTACTTAAGAGTTCTCATGTCTCAACCAGTTTCTGGAAGGTTGCAGTACTTTGCAGGTAGATTTTGTAAGCAAGAGTCCAAGTTATTGTAGAAGCCTACCACCAGGTCTAATGCTGGGAAAAGAAAAGAGCTAATCTAACCAATTAAATTCAAAACTATCTGTGTTGTTGCAGGGAAAGCATTAAATTTCTTATTTTAATAAAACACCAGCAACATATTCCGACTCAAGATTTCTTTCATCTATTGTTCACAAATTCCTGTAATCCAATGCTTACTTAATGTCCCAAAACACAGGTTAGCCAAGCACAGATCATAGAGGTGAGTAAAGCAAATAGCCCCCAACAAGGTCACTGTGGGGAGAAGTCTACAAAAATTGCTTGTTACTAGAGGAACCTCTGGGAGCTCTGGTGGCGTAGTGCCTAAGGCATCTGACTGCTAACCAGAAGGCTGATGGTTCAAACCCACCAGCCACTCCTCAGAAGGAAGGTTGGGTAATCTACTTCTGTAGTGATACTGCCTTGGAAACCCAAGGAGGGATCGCTATGAGTGGGGTCTGACTCGACCGACCGCACATAACAACAACAACAACAGAGGAACCTCCAAGACTATCACCCTAAGACACCTTTTAAACCTGGAGCTGAAGCCACTCCCAAAGGTCATCTTTCAGACAAAGAATAGATCGCCTATAAAATAAACGATAACACCTATAAGGATTATGCTTCTTAGAACAATCAACTATAAAAGACCAAATAGGCAACATTTGCCAAAATCAAAGATTTTGAAAAGGCAAGGAGGGGCAGGGAAACTGTAGAGATGGAAACAGGGAAGGTAGGGTGGGAAAGAGGAGGATGCTGACACATAGCAGAAATAGCAACCAATGTCACACACACACACAAAATCTCAATTCTTGGATGGGAAACTAAATTGCTGTGTAAAGTTTCACCTAAAACACAATAAAATGTTCAAAAAAAGTTGCTTGTTAAAAACAGCTGTTCCTAATACTAAAACCTAGGGACCACATTGAAAGCACCTACACTAGTAGATCATGCTTGGCCTTTAGGATGGTGTATACAAACTGCTGAGTTGGAGAACAGTCAGATGAAATGGAGAGATGAGATAATAGCTGAGAGATAATGTTAAATGGGCTCCTACCAAGCCAAGGCTATCAGGTTTCTCTGAAATGGCATGTGACTTCCCTGGGGTATCAGTTTACTTTAGGTACTTGCCATTTGTATAGGGAAGAGATTTCACGTCAGGCCATTGCCATCTGCTGGTGGCTCTCCTCTTAGGGACTGTGGGACTGAAAATGCGAGATTGTACCTCAGCCAGAGCACGCATTCAGCTAGTGGTGATTTCTCTTTCATTGTTAGAATTTGATTCTCTTCTGTGTCGATTGTTGTTATTGTTGTTATGTGCCATTGAGTCGGACCCGACCCATAGCGACCCCTCCTTGGGTTTCCAAGGCAGTATCACTACGGAAGTAGATTGCTCCATCTTCCTTCCGAGGAGTGGCTGGTGGGTTTGAACTGCCAGCCTTCTGGTTAGCAGTCAAGTGCCTTAGCCACTATGCTACCAGATTCGATTAGAAAGATATAAAGTTCTCCTGAGGACATTGAGCAAGGCATCTCAAAAAATCAGAAGATAAAAGGAAACTGGTGACAAGTTTTACAAAATTACAAATTTTGTCCAATTGGTTCATTAGTCTTTCAGAAAAAATTGTTTTCACATGTGAGCAAGTACTGACACATTTTTACAAGCAAGAAGGTGACTCCTGTGCTTCAGAAAGAATTGTGGTACATTAGTTTACCTGAGCAGATATTTAAAGACCAAAACTTAAAGGCTCCCCTGAGAAATCTAATTTTTTGAGGAATGTATTTCCATGTGGTAAACAGACCGGGAAGAAAGGCCTGAAGATCTACTTCTGAAAAATTAGTGAACTAAAGCATAGCATCATCCATAAAAACAACTTTCTACATCCTACTTGGGTGAGCAGTGACTGGGGTCTTAAAAGGCTGCCAAAAAAAAAAAAAAAAAAACTTGCAAGTGGCTATCTAAGGTGCAACTCTTTGGTTTCTCTTCTTGTCAAGAACAAAGAAAAATGAAGAAAACTCAAGACACAAAAAACAAGTACTGCAAGGGACTAGTGAACATGCAAACCTCAGCCTCTATGACCCTGAGACTAGAAGAACTAGATGGTACCCAGCTACCACCATCAACCACTCTGAAAGGAATCACAGTAGGAGATCCTGGATAGAAAGCAAGAAAAATATGGAACAAAACTTAAAATCACAAAAAGACCAGTCATACTGGTTTGACAGAGACTGGTGGAATCCCTAAGACTCTAGCCCTTAGTCACTCTTCAAACCTGGAACTGAACTCAGCCCTGAGGCTCAACTTCCAGCCAACTGATAGGCCCATGAGGTAAACAATAACATCAGAGAGGCATGCGCTTCTTAGAACAACCACCTAACAGATCAAAAGGGTAGCACTTGCCCAGGGATAAATCTCAGAAGGCAGAAATGGATTGGAAAGAAGGACAAAGGGAAATGGTAACCACTGGAATGAAGTGGGAAGAAAGCAGTTACATTGTGCAGATTGCAACAATGTCATGAAACAAAATGTGTATGAACAGTTGGAAGGAAATTCAATTTGCTCTGTAAAGGTTCACCCAAATCACAATAAAAAGTTTAAAAAAAATATTTAAACCAAAAAAAAAGGAAGCTCTGGTGGCATAGTGCCTAAGGCATTTGACTACTAACCAGAAAGCTGGCAGTTCAAACCCACTAGCCACTCTACTGGGCAATCTACTTTCGTAGAGACACTGCTTCAGAAACCCAAGGAAGAAACTCAATTTTCTCTGTAAACTTTCAGTCAAATCACAATAAAAAGTTAAAAAAAAAATTAACCAATGAAAATTTTATGGATCACAATGTTCCAATCTCACTGTGCATGCAGTCACCAGGAGTCAGGGCAACTCAATGGCAGCTAACAAAGACTACATAAAAAGAAAGGAAATAAAACAACGTACAGGCATAAAGCTGATGATTCAGACTTCAACCTACAGCCCTACAAGCATACATGCTTTGTATTACAGGTAGAGTTGTATAGGCAAAATTCAGTACTTTAGGACACAGAGTATAGGTTTAAAGACTATGATATTTCCCTCACTATATTCCCAACATAAGGCTGGCAATTCAAACCCACCAGCCACTCCTCTGAAGGAACATTGGGCAATCCTACTTTTGTAGTGACGCTGCCTCAGAAACCCAAGGAGGGGTCACTATGAGTCAGGGCCGACTCAACGGCACATAACAACAACAACATAGTCCCAACATACCTCCTAAATCACATAAGTGTAATAAATATGGAACTATGTCATATTATTTCACTCTTACACTTACTAAAGCAACACTTTTTTAAAACCACTTTAGAATTTTTATCTCAGGAAACAGCTCTTCAGAATAGGCCAGTTTGTGCTAATTTTTTAAATGTACTTTACAGAAACAATAAGAGGTACAAAACTTAAAGGAATAAGCCAAAATACTTGCTGCTGTTGTTGTTAGGTGTCAATGAGGTTGTTCCAATTCATAGTACAAGAGAACAAAACATTGCCTGGTCCTGTACCATCCTCACAATTGTTGCTATGCTTGATCCCATCATTGTAGCCATTATGTCAAGACATCACGTTGAGGGCCTTCCTCTTTTTTGCTTACCCTGTATGTTACCAAGCATGATGTCCTTCTCCAGGCACTGGTCTCTCCTGATAACATGTCCAAAGTACACGAGACAAGGTCTTGCCATCCTTGCTTTTAAGGAGCATTCTGGCTATACTTCTTCCAAGGTAGGTTTGTTTGTTCTTCTGGCAGTCAATGGCACATTCAGTATTCTTTGCCAATAGCATATTCAAAGGCATCAATTCTCCTTTGGTCTTCCTTATTCTTTGTTCAGCTTTTGCATAATATGAGGCAATTGAAAAGAGGGCTGAAAATATGGTCCATGAGGACAGATTAAAGGATTTGCTATCACAGTATTTAGTCTTGATAAATGGAGTGTACAAGTTTGCTCAATCACATGGATTTGAAAATGTCTCACAAAGAGCAAGCCCTTGATCACTTTCCTTTACCTCTGTTGATGGAATAATGATGAAACAAACAAAAACCACAAAGCAAGAAACTTAGCACCATACAAAGAAGAGCTAAGCTTAGAGTCAGAAACTCCACTTGCTAACTCCGTGCCCTTGTTCAAAATATGTGTCAGAAAGAGATCATCATATCTTTGACGCAGCACAGACTTTGAAGAAATATTTGACTGCTTTTGACTCACAGGTTTGTTTTGCTTTGTTTTTGTGCATTGCTAGTATGAATTTGGGAAAATTACTCAAACATCTACTCAAATTTCCCTACCATAAAATTCTTAGAAAAAACATGAAGTCAATTTTCATGACCCTTTATTTGCCAAAGGATTCTTAGCTAAGACACCAAAAGCGTGAGCAACAAAGGAAAAAGAAAAAAAAAAAAGATAAATTGGACTTCGTCAAATTTTTTTTTTAAATGTTATGCATCTAAGGGCATTATAAAGAAAGTGGAAAGACAAACTACAAAATGAAAGAAAATATTTGCAAATCACAAATCTGCTAAGGGTTTAACATCCAGAATACATATTTAAAAAAACTCCCATGATTCAACACAAAAAAAGGAAAGAAGCCAATTTAAAAATGGGCAAAGGATTTGTAGAGATATTTCTCCAAAGAAGATATAAAAATGGCCAGTAAATATATGAAAAGATGCTCAAGATCATTAGTTACCAGGGAAATACAATGAGCTACCACTTCGTATCCACTAGAATGACTATTGTTAAAAAAACTAGAAAATGACTAATGTTGACATGGATGTGGAGAAATTGGAACCCTCATATATTGCTAGTGGGAATGGATAATGGTGCAGATGCTGTGGAAAACAGTCTGGTGGTTCCTGAAAAATTTAAACATAGAATTACCATATGGCCCAGCAGCAATGCCACTACTAGGTATATACCCAAAAGAACTGAAACAGGGACTTAAACAGATACTTATACACTAATGTTCATTGCAGCATCATTCACAACAGCCAAAAAGAGAAAATAATACAAGTTTCTATCAACACATGAATGGATAAATAAAACGTGGTATCTCAATATAATGGAATATTATCCAGCCATAAAGAAAAATGAATTTCTGATACATGCTATGACACAGATGAATCTTGAAAACATGATGCTAAGCTAAATAAGACAGACAAAAACAACCAATATTGTGTGATTTCACCCATGTGAAATATTTAGAAAAGGCAGAGTTATAAAGACAGAAACTAGACTAGAGGTTACCAGGAACTGGGGGGAGAAAGAACAGAGTTATTGTTTAATGAGTACTGAGTTTCTGTTTGGGGTGAAAAAAGTGATTCGGAAATAGATAGTGGTGATGGTTACACAACTTTGTAAATGTAATTAATGCCACTAAAATGTATACTTGAAATTATAATTTTTACATTATATGTATTTTACCTCGGAAGGAAGATGGGGCAATCTACTTCCATAGTGATACTGCCTCGGAAACCCAAGGAGGGGTTGCTATGTATCGGGTCCAACTTGACGGCACAGAACAACAACAGCAATGTATTTTACCACAATTTTTTTTTAAGATTTAAAAAACAGTATGCTGTCATAGGTAGAAAGGCTGAATGATCAGGTATGTCTAGGCAACAGGGAATATACCCATGACTATATATAAGTAGTTGGGAGCTCTGGTAGCGTAGTGGCTAAGGCACTTGACTGCTAACCAGAAGGCTGGCAGTTCAAACCCACTAGCCACTCCTCGGAAGGAAGGTTGGGCAATCCTACTTCCGTAGTGATACTACTTCGGAAACCCAAGGAGGGGTCGCTATGAGTCAGGGCTGACTCGACGGCACATAACAACAACAACAACATATATAAGTTTGGCAGATGATATTTCTACATACATATTTGTATGTGCTGTAAGAATTTCCATATAAATATAACTTATAGGGGACAAAGTTATGATAACTCCTTAGCCACAGCATAACACCCAGAGGGAGCAAGATGTTGGACCTAGGGACTCAGGACCATGGTCGTGGGGACATCAGTTCAATTGGTATAACATACTACACAAAAACATTGTTCTATATCTTAGTTTGGTGAATAGTAACTGGGGTCTTAAAAGTTCACAAACAGTTATCTAGATGCAGCAATTGGTCTTATCTGGATCAAAGAAGAAGGAAGAAAACCAAAGATGCATGGAAACAATTAGTCCAAGGAACTAGTGGCTCTTGCTAACCTCAGCCTACATGACCCTGAGAAGAACTAGATGGTGTCCAGCTACCACAGACAATCAGTTAGAAAGGGATCAATACAGGAGATTCTGGATAGAGTAGGAGAAAAATGTGAAACCAAACTCAAAATCATAAAAAAAAAAAAGACCAGGCTTACTGGTCTGATAGAAACAGGTGAAAACCCCCAAGACTACGGCCCATAGTCACCCTTTAGGCCTGAAATTGAACTCACTCCCATAGTTTCCAGCCAAACAATAAACAGTCATATAAGGTGAACATTTATACCATGTAGGTACACTCCTTAGAACAATCCATTATGTGAGAACAGAAGGGTAGTACTTGCACAGGAAGATGGCTCAGAGGGCAGGAATGCATAGGAAAGAAGAGCCAGGGAAAAGGTAACCACAGGGAGGAAGTGGGAAGAGAGATGTTACATTATGGGGACTGCAGTCAATGTCATGAAACAAAATGTGTATGAACTGCTATATGAAAAATCAATTTGCTCTGTAAGCTTTCACCCAAATCACAATTAAAAAAAAGAAGAAACCAATACTCTGAGTAAAAGATGGCAGACACAGAAAAAAAAAAACACATAGCATTCTTCTAGTCATATGAAGCCCTAGAACCAGAAAAACTAACCTGAAGTGTAGATACCTCAGGATGAAGAACACGGATTGACTGGGAATCTGCTAGGATGACAGTAAGGTTCTATTTTGGGGTTTGGGTTTGGGTTACACAGCTGTATATACTTGTCAAAACTAGAACAAATATTTACTTAAGATTTGTGCATTTTTGCATGGAAATTTTACATTTAAAAAACTAAGCAAATTTTTAACTCTACTTATTTCTTAAAGTTCAATATTTGCTTAGTTTGTTTTGGGGAAAAACAGAATGCAGAAATTATCAAATAATGCCATTAATATCACACGCAAGTAAAATTTTGCTAAAGATAATTCAAAAATGGTTGCAGCAGTACATCAATAGAGAACTTCCCCAAATTCAAGCTGGATTCAGAAGAGGGTATGGAATGAGGGATATCATTGCTCATGCCAGATGGATCTTGGCTGAAAGCAAAGAAGACATGAAAGATGTTTACCTGTGGGTTTTTTGGGGTTTTTTGTTGTTGTTGTTGTTCTTATTTGACTAAGCAAAGGCATTTGACTATATGGATCATAGTGAATTATGGATAACATTGCGAAGAATGGGAATTTCAGAACACTTCATTGTGCTCTTGAGGAACCTGCACATAGACCAAAAGGCAGTTGTTTAAACAGAACAAAGGGATACAGTGTTATTTAAAATCAGGAAAGGTATGCATCAGGGTTGTATTCTTTCACCATACTTGTTCAATCTGTATGCTGAGCAAATAATCCAAGAAGCTAGACTATATGAAGAGCACAGCATCAGGATTGGAGAGGACTCATTAACAAACTACAATATGCAGATGACACAACCTTCCTTGCTTGCTGAAAGTGAAGAGGATTCAAAGCACTTACTGATGAAGATCAGACTCCAAACTTCAGTATGAATTAAACCTCAACATAAAGAAAACAAAAATTTTCACACCTGGACCAATAAGCAATATGACAATATATGGAGAAACGATTGACATTGTCAAGGATTTCATTTTACTAGGACCCACAATTAACACCTATGGAAGCAGCAATCAAGAAATCAAAGAGCTGCTTGGAGAGAACAATCATGGGAGAAAGAGGGGCTGTTTATGCACAGGGAGACAGCTCTGGGGGCAGGAGTACATGGAAGGATAGACACAGGGAAGAGGTCACTATCAGGAGGAAGTGGAAGGGGAGCTGTTTCATTGTGGTAAACTGTAGTCAATGTCATGAGACAAAGTGTATGTGAACTGCTGTATGGAAAGTGAATTTGCTCTGTAAACTTTCACCCAAATCACAATTAAAAAGAAAAAACATATCAAATGAGGTATTGCATTGGACAAATCTGCTGCAAAAGACCTCATTAAAGTGTTAAGTAAAAAAAAAAAAAAAAAAAAAAAGACATCACTTTGAAGACCAAGATACACCTTACTCAAACCACGGTATTCTCAATTGCCTCAGATACATGAGAAAGTTGCACAATGAATAAGGAATACTAAAGAATTGATGAATTTTAATTGTGATCTTGGCAAAGCATACTGAATGTACCATGGACTACTAGAAGAATGAGCAATCTGCCTTGGAGGAAGTACAGTTGGAATGCTCCTTAGAAGCTTAGAAGCAAGAATAGCCAGACTTCGTCTCTCCTACTTTGGTCATGTTGTCAGAAGGGACCAGTTCCTAGAGATGGATATCATGCTTGGTAAAGTAGAGGGTCAGTGAAAAAGGGAAGACCCTCAAGGAGATGGATTGACCCAGTGGCTGCAAAGATGGGCTCAAATATGGCAATGATTGTAAGGATCATGTATAACCAGGCAGTATTTTGTTGTGTTGTACATAGGGTTGCTACGAATCAAAAACAACTTGATGGCATCTAACCACAACAGCTTATTTATTACACATGCTGAAGTGTTTAGGGAGAAGCATACTGATGTCTGCAATTTACTTGGAAAAACACCAACAAGTAAGATAGAGAGACAGAAAAGTGACAGAACATGTATAGTAAAATGTTAATGGTCAGAATCTGTGTGGTTGGTGGTTGGTGTAAGTGGATTTACTGTAAAATTCTTTGAATTTTTCTGTATAAAAAATCCATAATAAAATGTTTTCTAAAATAATCAATAGAATAGAATATAAAATAGTAAATAAAATAATAGAATTATGAGATCAGCTATTCTAAAGTTACATCTAATGCAGGAATCTCCTCTACAAAAGAGTAGATCATGCCAGCTTCTGTTTCTGTACCTACAGTGGCTGGAAGGTGACTACCTCAAGGCAGACCACTGCATCTTTGAAAAGCTCTGTGACTGAAAAGAGTCACTTGACTTACATTTAGACTATCCTTAAGCAGGGAATGAAGGAAGAACAGGATGATTTTGCATATGAACTACAGACCAAGGAATGAGAAACCTGGGATTTAGTATGCTATCTCCCCTTCCCATAGACTTAATCCCTTCACTGACTACTTGTGTGCCCTCTTCTTGGTCAACTTAATTAACCTCTCTGACCTATAGGTGTTTATAAACATTAATTCATTGATTCAATAAATGATTATTGAGCCCATTGCATAATTCTTAAAACCTTAATGCCTGAATGCCTGAAGGCAGTGAGGTAAGCCAGATAACAGTAAGATCCCTTTCCATTCTAAGGCCTATGGTTCCGTGTGAAGAATTAAAGAATTTACCAGTTGATCTACTCTATATAGTTAACCAATTGAAAAAGAAAAGGAAACTCACTCCCCCCTCCCCCCCCCCCAGTGGAAGGGGTTTTATTTGAATTATATATAATTGCCTTATTTCTTTTCCCTTTGAAAATAAAGACTAGTTTATATATTTAAAATTTCCTACATAAATGTCATTTTTGAGAAATGTCTTTTTCCAAGCTCTGGTCTATTTTCTTAAAGATCATCTTGAGCTGCCCCACCTAATCTGAAGCAAACCTCTTCCTTATTAGACCATAGCGCCTCCTTGTGGTTGAAAGATGTAAGACCTTTAAATTCCAGCCACAGGAACTATTACAAAAAACGATGCCGATCCTATCAGGATTAACTCTAAAGGGAAAAACAACTGTATGATTTTGTCTTTATTCCTTACTCCTAGATTCTCATTCATTTGATCAACTAATCCGGCTCAATGAGCTAACGGTGGTATTTGGGAGAGAATCCAGGACCCAAATTTCAGTTTCAAAATCGTTCTTGAATCTATGGTAGTTTAAGGTAGCATAGATGTATTTTAGTTACACAAATCCAGTTATAAACAATAAATTCACTGTTTTTGCTTTCATCTAAAAGGATAAATAAAAACCCCAACTCAAACACTGCCATCAAGTCAATTTTGATTCACAGTAATCTCCACTGGATTTCCAAGGCTATAAAAGTCTGGAGCAGCTGGTTGATTTGAACCAGCAAACTTTTTGGTTAGCAGCCAAATACTTATCCACTATACCACCAGAGCTACAACGTGGCAAATCCTGGATTATGTGTTATTGTACAACAGACCCTGCCCTACTGATTATAATTTTTATCAACGACTTTAATGAATACACAGGAGAATATCTTATGAAATTTATAACTAACACTAAGAACAAAGGATAATTCAAATACCAGGTCACCAAATTATAATCCAAAAAAGATTATAACATGGTAAAAAATTAGATGAAACTAACAAGATAGCTTTTCAAATGACAAATCTACTTTAAGAATTTAAACAAGATGAAATATAATTGGAACAATTATATTTAAGAATTTAAACAAAATGAAGTATAATTAGAACAAAATATAAAATTAAAATTATTCAGGAAACTAACTTCAACAAGATAGGAAAATCATAGATTAGCAACAGCACAGTTAAATCATAATCTATAGTGTAAATTGTTTATTCAAAAGCTAATATGAATATGGATTGCATTAAAGTAAATTGAAACAACTGAAATATCTATCACAAGAGAAAGGATAAATATTGTTATAATTATGACAATGGAACATAATGTTGCAGAAAATGAAATAAGTAGCCTTCATGTATCAACATAGTTGAATCTCTCATAAACATAACATTAAATTGTAGAAGAATATTTATCCATGATAGTATTTTTTAAAAATTTACAATGTAAAGTGAATGCATATTGCTTGTTGTTGTTATGTGCTGTCGAGTCACACCCAACTCATAGAGGCCCCTCCTTGGGTTTCCGAGGCAGTATTAGTATTACTACAGAAGTAGATTGCCCAACCTTCCTTCCGAGGAGTGACTGGTGGATTTGAACCGCCAGCCTTCTGGTTAGCACTCAAGTGCCTTACGCTTCCAGAGCACCTACGTATTGGTTAGATATATATAAATATACAATAAAAAAAAAATTAAGAATGTTTTAAATTTGTGGTTACCTTGGAGGAGTGAATATATTTGGGGGTGTTATACAAAGGTTTTCAACTGTATACAATAATATTCTATTAGTTAAATCTAGGGGCGAGACTATGGGCGCCATTGTATTATCATATTATTCTTTACATATTTTTGTATGATGCATTATATGATTTTTTAAAAAATTTTAGATTTCATTTGTTATTGTTATGTGCCACCAACTCATAGCCACCCCTCCTTGGTTTCCGAGGCAGTATCACTACGGAAGTAGATTGCCCCATCTTCCTTCGGAGGAATGGCTGGTGAGTTTGAACCGCCAGCCTTCTGGTTAGCAGTCAAGTGCCTTAGGCACTATGCTACCTGAGCTCCTAGATTTCATTTAGAGAAATATATTTTCTATAACAAGGAAGACAAGGTAGTTAAAAGTTCTCTACTTTACACTAATGAGCTCATATATTGAGTTATATTGTCTTTATGGGGGGACAAAGCATTCAAAAAGTTACAGAAAAATGGGAAATATATTGAGAGGGAAAGTGTGATGAAGGGGTTCAAATCCATGTCATGACAGATATGGTTAAAGAACTGCTGTTTTTTTTGTTTGTTTGTTTGTTTGTTTTTTTTAAAAAAAAAAAAAAAGAGATGCCTGTGTCTAACCCCAGAGATTCTGATTTAATTGGTCTGAAGTAGGGCCTGGACATCAATGGTTTTCAAAGTTCCCCAAATGTTTCTAATGCACAGCCAGATTGCTAGGCAACAGATTGGAGGCTATACCCTCTATAATGCATTCACATTTCCTACAACTTTTTACAACTAACAAGTCTGAAGCTTCAGAGCGTAACGACCTCATATACTTAAACAGTTTTGTGGAAATAATATGTCCTATATAATGTTAAATTACAAAGTTAAGGAGTATTCGACATAAATCTCAAATCCAAAAGCATTCATAATTAAACAATAAGGTCCATGCAGGGAAGGGCCACATCTGCATCAGTCATTGCTATGACTCTGCCACTTGCTCATTCACCTGAATTCCACAAAAATTATGGAATTTAATTCCACAAAAATTATGGAATTAGGGCAATTGCTGTAAATTATAATTCTGAAAAAGCACTACTCAAATTGGTTAAATACTAAATATTCTTTCTACCATATCTAAATGGAGATAAGCTCATTATTATGGGGGAAAAAATCATCTATTGATTAGCTAAGGAGCCCTGCTAGTGCAACAATTAAACACTTGGCTGTTAATTAAAATGTTGGCAGTTCAAACCCACCCAGCAGCTCCAAAGTAGAAAGACCTGGTGATCTGCTTCTGTAAAGATCATAACCTAGAAAATTTCATAGATGGTACTACTCTGTCCCATGGGGTCACTATGAATCAAAATCAACTCTATAGCACCTAACAACAACAATTGATTAGCTAACCCTTCCCCCTAAATCTCTCAAAGCTTCAGGAAAATTGTACATAGGAGCTTGAAGAAAGGAATAACAAACCAATGAGAAATTTTTTACTGAAAATGCAGTATGGCAAAATAACTACTAGCATGGGCCTGAGAGAGGGTACATTAGGTTTTATTCACACTCTCAGTCATTCTTTCATTAATTTAATAAATATCTATTAAGCGAACATTGAGTACTGGGCACTGTGGTAAGCAATGGAGATATAGAAGTGAAAAGATAGTCATGATCTTGTCCTCATGAGCTTCCATTCTGGTGGAGGAGATGAACAATAAATGGTAAATCATTACAGAGCCTGATAAGAGCTATTAAGGGTTCATGTAACAGTTTCACTTCTTACTAATTCTGTGACCTTGAGCAACTTATTAACCTTTCTAAACCTCATTTATATAACAGAAATAACAAGTGTACATTACTCACAGGGTTGTTTTGAAAATTAAATGTCTAGCACATAGTAACAATAAAGGTTAGCTAATATTGTTAATAGGAGCTCTGGTAGCATAGTGCCTAAGGCACTTGACTGCTAACCAGAAGGCTGGTGGTTCAAACCCACCAGCCACTCCTCAGAAGGAAGGTTGGGCAATCCTAATTCTGTAGTGATACTGCCTCAGAAACCCAAGGAGGTGTCGCTATGAGTAGGGGCCGACTTGACAGCAAATAACAACAACAACAATATTGTTAATAAGGAGCTCTCGTGGCACAGTGCTGTAGACATTTGACTGCTAATCAGAAGATTGGTGGTTCAAACCTAACCAGCCACTCCATGGAAGGAAGATAGGGTAATCTATTTCTGTAAAGATTTACCACCTAAGAAACCCAGTTGGGGTCCCTATGAGTCAGAATCAACTGAATGGCAGTGAGTTTGAGTTTTAATGTTGTTAATATAGTAGAAAGATGAAGAAATCTGCTTCTGTAAAGATTTATAGCCTTGGAAACTCAGTGGGAATTGCTATGAGTTGGAATCAAGTTGATGGCAGTGAGTTTGTTTTTGAGTTTTGTTAATAAGAATATCCTAGTGATTACAATGCCCTCAAGTTTATATAGTTTTTTCTTCCCCCATAGCATGAAAAGGAGCTCTGGTGGCGTAGCACGTAAGGCATTTGACTGCTAACCAGAAGGCTGGCAGTTCAAACCCACCAGCCACTCCTTGGAAGGAAGATTAGGCAATCTATTCCCGTAGTGATACCTCCTTGGAAACCCAAGGAGGGGTCACTATGAGTCAGATCCAATGGCAGTGGGTTTGTTTTGGTTTTTTTATAACATGCAAAGTCTGTGTGTGTGTGTGTATGGGTGCTCACATAATATACATATATACTCATTAGAACAGGTGATTATATAGCATCATGGTTGGTGATGGTTTGATCAGCAAAACTGAGGGAAACACTCAATGAGATGGATTGACACAACAACCAAAACAATGGACTCAAACACACCGACAATCATGAAGATGGCAAAGAATCAAGCAACAATTTATTCTATTCTACATAAGGTTACTATGACTTAGAGCCAACTCTACAGCAACTGACAACAATGATATGGATAGACACAGATATAGAAAGCCAGTTAAAACTCTTTTCACTTCATTCTCTCCTCAGCAGAATTCCTTTCAATATTAATTCTGTGAGAAAAGACTTCTCCATCTTATTTTGTCTATGTTCTGGAAATTCAGCTTTTTCATCTTTTTCCACAAATCTTTTCTTCCATCAAAGAGCTATTTGCCCAAGTACTTTCTTTTTCTCTTTTTTCTTTTCAACTTTTCTCCATACAGAAAAAAAAAAAAAAATCAATGTTCAGATCTCATAAATGCCCAGACCCAGTTGTTTGTGGAAATTTGAAGACCAGGAGGGTTAAGAACTGTAGGTCAGTATGCCCTCATCTATTCTGGAACAATGATGCGAATGTGATACTCTATAAGAATGAGCTCACAGAAGAGTGGAGCAACGTATTCATTTATAGAAAGGAAATTGCACTCAGGATACCTGCTTTCTAGATCAGTGAATAGATGGCTATCAAGCTAAAGTAAACCTCTTAAAAGTTAATTTTTATGTGTAAGTCAAGCTGTGCAGAATGACTCTGAGATGGAATTAGGTTTATGGAATAGGAACCAAGAAGTGCATTTACAGCTGCTCAGACACATTTTTTTTTTTTAAATTGCTTCCCAGATTATAACAGGTGAAAATAATTTTAGTCATCCAGGCAGAGAAGCAGTAGGATACGGTGGGAAAATACCTGGGTGCAATCATGAGACCAGTAGTTACCAGCCATGATGCCTTGGGAAGAGAGTTAACCACTATAACTTTGTTCATTAACAACAAAATGGAGAAGATTATAAAAATATCTGCCCCATATACTATAGTGAGAATTAAAGATAATGATTGTGCAAAGCATTCTGGGTCTAAATAGTTATGAGATCTGAACATAGGGATTTTTTTTTTTTTTTTTACCTTTGGGAACAAAGGGAAAAAATGTGAATGATTTGGCAAAGATTAACAAAAATTGCCACAACAGTAAAAATAAACTATGAAAGATGATTTTAAAAAAAAGTGAGTTTTTAACATGGAGAGGAAATGGACAAAAATAAGGACATTATACAGATAGTGTTAGGGGGAAAACAAAAAGAAATTAAAGGACATTTTTTATTAAGATAGAATATGAAGAATATATTTTGAATATAAATATTAGCTCAAAAATGTCTTTTCCTTCCTCCTTCTCTAGCAAAGTGTCTAGAACAAGAAGTATTCAAAATCTTAAATTTCAGCAAAGCTAAGTTCTTAAAGAAGTCACTTGGTGTATGTAAAGTTTTTTAAAAAGCCATAATGATAGAACCATGGATGCAGAATTAGAGGATCTAGACTAAAGTCCAAACTCTGCCATCAATTACTTGTATAACTTTAGGAAAACCACACCTTTTCTGTGATGTGGTTTTTTGTATGTAAGAAAGCAATAACGATGCCCAAATTATTCTACTTCATAAGGTAGTTGTGAGGAATAAAATGAAATTATAGAATGAATGCTGAAAGTGTTTTGTAAACTGTGACATGCTATAACCACAGACACTAGGTACCTGATTGATTTATTAGTAATTTATATTTGATTTAAAACAAAAAAAACTTTAGACATGATTACTGATAATAATTTTAATACAGAAAGTGACTTCTTAAGCTCACCCAAATAAGTCCAAGCCCTTAAAATGATGAGAAAATCTTTAAGAACGGTGGCTTTTTGGTGGAAGAAGTCACAAAGGAAAAAAGATCAACAGATTCTACTTCACAGAATTTGAAATCTGTGTACACATGAAAAATAAAAATAAAAGAGATATTTACAATAAATATAATAAAGCCTTAATAAATAAAGTCTTCATAAAAATAGGAGAGCAAAACAAGACATCGAAGAAAAATAGGATGAGAACATGAGCACTTACATATAAATAAACTCATGGGGGAAGAAAAGACCAAACTAGTTAATAATCAAGGAAGTAAAAATTCAGGCCATAATATGGTATCGTGTTTGAATATTACTTAATAAAAATTCAAAATAGTAGATTGTTACTGTGAAATGGAAGCTTTGCTACCGTGCTTTGGGAACCTAAATCGAGAGAATCATTTTGGAGAAACAGCTTGATAATGTTTATCAAGAGGCACATTCTTTGCCTTACTGATATTTTCCTTTTAACCTATACAGAAATTCTATTATTTTCTTTCTCCCAAATAAGAAACTGAGGTGAAAAAAGATTATCTAATTTCTACAAATTCACACATTTGATAAGTAGAGAAGCTAGGATTTAAACTAAGGCAACAAACCACATTATTTTCATTTAAGTAGCAGCACAATCTATGTGGCCAAAAATGCCAAAGAGGTATCATATGCACCACTTATTTTGTTGGTAAACTTTATTATTATGACTTTTAGCAGGAGAATTTCTCTTTCTTGGAGGAAAACACGTTGAATTTCTTTGGGAATGAAAGCATAGACCTATTCTTTGGGCCTGTTTGACCTCCAGAAGCAGTAAAAGATATTTTGCCCAAGGTAGTAATGAGAAAACATGAGAATAAGATGAATAGGCCAGGATAGTATTAAATAGAGAAGAAAAATTTAAAGCATGCAAAAATCTTAAAATGGGAAGTTGGACTTCATTCTCAAGATTATTAATGACCCAATGGACAATCCAGTTCAGGATACTTTTACCTTCACGGTCATGATTTACTCTACTTTCCTCAGCACCATTTTCCCCCACCAGTCTCTTTGTATAAACTGAATGGTTAGGTATTCAGCCCATTGCCCTACTTCCTAAACCATGGAAGCTCTTTTCTCACTCTGCATCTAGCAGTCCCACTACTGGCTTCCTCCTCGTCTTTGCGCAAGCTGTGGAGAGGGGGCCAACCATATGGTATCATTTGGAACTAAGGAATGTATGAGTTGTTGATTTCACAATTAAATCATTCATCTAAAATTCAAGTTTACTTGGAAGCTACTTTCAAGTCATGTAATATAGACCTATTTGAAAAGTCTTAGTTAACCTTAATCTTCTGTGAAGATGGAGAATCCCTCTATAAACCAAATAATGTGCAGCATAAAACTCTTAAAAGGGTATCAAAATTGGTCAATTCTTTCAAAAATTGCTATGGAATAAAGAAAATTGCCAAGCAGCCAAACTGAAATAAAACCCTAACTACCTAACTTCTTTTGGTCAATTACTCCTGTCTTTTGTAACATGGCTTTACATGATGTGTGCGCTCATGTTTTGTGACATTGTTAATAGTGAAATTCTTGTGCAAAAGCATTATAAAAACAAAGTGATTTTATTTATAAATATGGTGTTTATAGGATTTATTTTTAAAATATATTTATATAGGACCACCTAATTTGAAATTTCAATAGATATGGTGTAGCTCAGTGGTAGAGCACATGCTTTGCATGTATGAGGCCCCGTGTTCAATCCCTGACACCTCCAGGGATGCTTATCCTTTTTAGGAACTCTGGTAGCATAGTGGCTAAGGCACTTGACTGCTAACCAGAAGGCTGGCAGCTCATACCCACCAGCCACTCCTAAGAAGGCAGGTTGGGCAATCTACTTCTGTAGTGATACTGCCTCGGAAACCCAAGGAGGGGTCGCTATGAGTCAGGTCTGACTCTATGGCAGTGAGTTTGGTTTTGGGTTTGGTGGCTAAATGGTTAAGCAATTGGCTGTCAACCGAAAGGTTGCCACCCAGCAGCTCCTCAGGAGAAAGACCTGGAAATCTGCTTCTGTAAAGATTGCAATCTAGAAAACCTATGGACAGTTCTATTCTGTCAGTTCAGGGTGCTCTGAGTCAGAAATCCAACTCTAGGGCATTCCATAGCAAAAAATCTGCCTCAAAGACAGATTTCACCAGAAAAGAAAAATAGCATCCTCCTCAGAAGGAAGGTTGGGCAATCTACTTCCGTAGTGATACCGCTTCAGAAACCCATGGAGGCGTCTCTGTGAGTCGGGTCTGACTCGATGACAAATAACAACAGCAACAACAGATATGGAAAGTTCAGTTTAAGTTGCAAATTAACTGTAAATTAAGCAATTTTATTTTACTTACTTAGGATATTTCATTTCTTGGTATATTTCCATACATATTAACAATTTGAAATGACCTCCTTTTTTTCCAATAAATACATTTGTAAACAGTGTTGACATTTCTCTGGACTTTGCTTAAATTGCCAGAGATTTTTGGCATTTTACAGGAAGTCTAATTGCAGTATAGTTGAATGCCAAAGAATGAGCTGCTCTGCTTTAAAAGAATTATCTGTAACTGCTAAAGTGACCTATAAAAATATGCTACGGCCTAGATAGAAGGCCTGAGGAATATTTCCAAGGTCTCACAATATAGTTAACTCACTTTTCCAACACCATAGAGATTTCCAAATGTTTCTTCTTATTCTTCTAATTAAATGAGACACTCTATGTAAAATGCCTATATACAATAATCCTCAGATTTTAGTTCTCTTCTATTTATCCCCCTGTCTATCTACCTATCTATCTGTCTACCTATCTACCTACCTATCTAGGCAGAGAGAAGGGTTGAATGGGATGTTGAAAGAGTACTAGATAACCTTGGGTCTTAACTTTTGGTGACCATGTTTACATCCAGACTTGACTTTTGGCTGTGTCACACTAGTTTTCTTTCTTGCCTATCCACTTTTTTCAGGGAATAAATTTTACAGCTATTTGTGAAAATAGACATAAATACATATATGAATAGACAAAAACATAATAGACATAAATACATACATACACACAGAGGTGTATATGTGTGTGTGTGTATGTACATACATATTTTAATCATAGAATAAACAGTCCATCAAAGAGCTTTTATGTCCCACAGAGGCGGTTCTCAAATGACTTTCATGGTATCATGTTAAAAACCAGAACACAGTCCATTTTTACAGTAGATTTACTCAATCACAGTCACTAATCAGATTAGCACCGCTTTTATGTCCAACAAATTTTAAAAGTTGGGGGATCATTAGAGAAGATACACACTATGAGCCTGTAGCCTGCATTGTGTTTTACTTGTTAACCTTTTTTTAAACTTGATCATCAAAAAACAGCTTCAAGGAACACGTTTTCTTTTTAAACTACACTCAGAATAGAATAAAAAGGCACAATTTATGAGAGCACTTTTATTTGAAAATAAGCTGATTTTTTATTTACAACACATTAAACAGTAAGCTCTATTTCTACACAGAGAATATTTGAGACTAGTACAGCAATAATACCTAATACTTTGTTGAATTAGTTGTAATAGAAAAAAGATATTTCATTTATAAGCAGTGGAAAGTTGGCAAAATTAACCAATCTAAGCTATTACAATCTCAAAAGAAATAATATAAATCAATATGAATGACTCGATCTGGATAGAATAAGGCAAGTTTCCATGTCTCAGACTTTCTTAAATTTAAGTACAAGAATTATTTAAACCTTTTTGTCTGACTTAAATTAGGCTAAATTGATGTCTTCCATTTTTAAAAAAGGCAAAATTTAAGTTGCCTAATTATATTGTTGCTACGCACCAGGTCTGACTCGATGGCACATAACAACAACAACAACAATTATATTGTTAGATAAGAATACTTAAGAATGAAAAAAAATACAGTAGACAAAACCAAAAGAAGTCAATGTTTGATTTTGCTGAAATCAGAAAACAAGCAAAAGACCTTTTACAAAGCCTCTGAGCCTCTGACACACCACAAAACTGATTATTTCAAATTTCATCTCCTGACTTCTATAGTCCACACTAGGAGGATGTACTAAGAAACAGTCAAAATTTGTGAAACCAGAGTAAAATTCAATATCTAAGTATTCATTATACAGATATCTTCACTCAACACACAGCCAATTAATTCAGTCTTCCCTTAAAAAACAAATATCTAAAATAAGCTAGAAGTAATAGACCCTCACTTTTTCTACAATCATTTATCTACTATTCTGAGGTCTCTGACTCTAATTTTTCCTTACTGATTAGCTTATTCTACAACATACTCTAAATTAAAATCAATTTTTAAATAAATTACAAATATAAATTACATGATGAATATAACAAATTAGATCATACTGGTGGAAATATAATTCATTTTTTAAATTTCTGCGCAGCAAGCTCCATTTTCTAGTGTGGTCATTGCAGAGTGGAGGAAAGAGGAAGGAAGTTGAATAGTTAATAGAGCGTGTCAATAGATCCCACACATGAATGATCAATTTTCAAAGGATTCTTAAGTATCCAGGTGTGTAACAGATTTCCCCATGGCTTATCTATTAAAATTCTAGAAGATAGCAATGACATTTACAGACATAGCTGTGCAATTCATTTGGGGCACATAGAAGTGACTGAATATTCATCAAAAGAAGCTCTTCAGGGTGGTCTCGTGAAAGAACTAAAGGAACTTGGTGTTTCCAGGAGCTAAAGAGGAAATACTAATCTTCAAGAAAAAATCCTTTTTACTAGAACATTAAGATAATTGCAAGGGAAGATATGTTTTCAGAATTCTAGGAGATAATTGGTATGTTAAAAAAGCTTTTAGTTTATCCAGGAAAACACTGAGGAAAGAGATAATAGGAAGAACTCAAACTTCTAGGTAATGGGACACAGAGCAGAATTCAGGCCAATAAATATTCAAAGATACATGAACAGGCCACTCAAAGAATTAAGAATGAGAAAATCTACCAAGTCCAACTGAGCACTCCAATGAGAAGAAAGCCTGTGAATATGATCCATGTGCGAGCAAGAGAGGAATAAGCTATAGGTTACAATTCATCATTCACTGAGTAACTCAAATAGAGGAAAAAGAACCTCTAGAAAAATTTCAAAGTTGAGCTTCCAGGCGTCCAAGAGTTCAAAGAAGAAACCATAGAAACATGATGGATATGGACTTGATTCAGCATAAAATAAAATACTTTTGGCACTGAAACCATATACTGAACATTTCATTATGCAGGCCATTTGTGATGTCATCTCTAATAATCATTAGAGATCATTAACATCTCTAACAATATTAATAAAATAAGAATCGGTAGTTGGAAAATATGGCCTTGGTGATAGAAATGATGCCAGAGATCGCATGACAGAATTTTGCAAGACCAGTGACTTATTTGTTGCAAATACCTCTTTTCAACAATATAAATGGTGACTGTGCAAGTGGACTTTGCCAGAAGGAATGCACAGGAACCAAACTGACTTCATCTGTGGAAAGTAACAACGGAGAAGCTTAATAGCATTAGTCAGAATAAGGCCAAAGTCTGACTGTGGAACAGACCATCAATTGCTCTTATGCTAGATCGAGTTGAAGCTAAAGAAAATTAAAACAAGTCCATGAGACCCAAAGTAGGACCTTGAGTATATCCCACCTGAATTTAGAGACCATCTCAAGAATGGTGTTGATGCATTGAACATTAATGACCAAAGACCAGAAGAACTGTGGGATAACATCAAGGACAACATACATGAAGAAGGCAAAGGGTCATCAGGAAAGCAAGCAAGAAAGATCAAATGGGTGTCAGAAGGGACTCTAAAACATGCTCTTGAATGTAGGGTAGTGAAAGCAAATGGAAGAAAGGATGAAATAAAAAAGCTGAACAGAAGATTTCAAACGGCATTTCAAAAAGGCAAAGTATTATAATAAAATATACAAAGACCTAGAGTTAAAAAACTGAAAGGGAAGAACATCCTCGCCTTCTCAAGCTGAAAGAAATTAAGAAAAAAAAAAATCAAGTATTGAAGGATTTTGTGAACAAAATATTGAGCCACACAGGAAGCATCAAAAAAAGAGAGAATGAATGCACAGAGTCACTGTGTTAAAAGATCTGATCATTATGCAACTGTCTCAGGAAGTAGCATATAATCAAGAACCAATGGAACTGGAGGAAGAATTCCAAGCTGCACTGAGGGCATTGGTAAAACAAATTTCCAGGAATTGATGCAATACAAACTGAGATGTTTCAACAAACAGCTGTAATGCTGGAAGCACTCATTCATTTAGGTCAATAATTTTGGAAGATAGCTACTTGGCTAACTGACTAGAAAAAACCCATATGTACCCATTGAAAAGAAAGGTGATACCACATAATGTGGAAATTATTGAACCATGTCATTAATATCACACACAACTAAAATTTTGCTGAAGATAATTCAAAAACAGTTATAGCAATACATTGACAGGGAATTTCCAGAAGTTCAAACTGGATTCACAAAACAACATGGAATGAGGGATATCATTGCTGATGTCAGATGGATCTTGACCTTGGAAGACAATACCAGAAAGATGTTTACCTGTGTTTTATTGACTATGCAGAGGCATTTTACTGTTTGGATCATAACAAATTATGGATAACAATGCATAGAATAGAAATTCTAGAGCTCTTCATTGTGATTATGCAGAAGTGTACACAAATCAAGAGGCAGTCATTTGCACAGAACAAAGAGACCCTGCATGGTTTAAAATCAAGAAATGTAAGCATTAGGGTTGTACCTTTTCACCATCCCTTTTCAGTCTGTATGCTGCATGAATAATCCGAGAAGCTGGACTGGATGAAGAAGAACGTATCATCAGGATTAAAGACTCATTAACAACCTTGATATACAGATGACACAACCTTGCTTGCTTAAAGCAAAGAGGATTTGAAATACTTACCAATGAAGATCAAAGGCTACAGTCTTCAATATGGATTACACTTCAACATAAAGAAAACAAAAATCCTCACAATTGGACCAACAAGCAACATCATGATAGCTGGAGAAAAGATTAAAGTTGTAAAGTATTTCATTTTACTTAAATCCACACTTTAAGTAGCAGCAGTCAAGAAATCAAACAGTCCACAGGGAGGTCAACAAGTTAAATGTGGCAAAGGTGAACACTATTTCTAAAGAAAAAATTGTAAAAAAAAATTTAAAAGAAAACAAACAGCATATGGCATTGGACAAATCAGTTGCAAAAAACCTCTTTAAAGTGTTAAAAGCAAAGATGTCACTTTCAGACTAAGGTTAGCCTGACCCAAGCCATGGTACTTTCAACTACCTCATATATATGTGAAAGTTAGGCAGTGAATAAGGAAGACCCAAGAAGAACTAAGCCAGCCCAGGACCAGCTGAAGGCAGGTATTTGTGTGCCTGCAGAACCCTGGGGACAGGCTGGGTAAGTGAGCATGGCAGTTTGGAACAGCTAAGGGAGACAAACTTGTCTGTCAGTTTGTTGTACTGTGGTGGCTTGAGTGTTGCTGTGAGCTAGAAGCTATGCCACCAGTGTTTCAAATCCGAGCAGGGTTACCCATGATGGACAGGTTTCAGTGGAGCTTACAGACTAAGACAGATTCGGAAGGAAGAGGCATCCATTTCTCAAAGAATTGGCCAGGGAAAACCTTATGAAGAAAAGAGAAACACTGATATATTACTGGAAAACTTTATGAATAGCCCTGAAACATTGCACCATATAGTGCCAGAACATGAACCCTTCAGGTCAGAAAGCACTGAAAATATGACTGGAGAACAGCTGCCTCCAGAGAGTAAAGCCAACCTTAGTGATGTGGATGGAGTAAAGCTTTCAGGACCTCCATTTGCTGAGGTAGCATGTCTAAAGAAGTGAAGAAACAGCCACAAACATCCATTAATAATCAGAACATGGACTGTACAAAGTAGGAATCTAAGAAAATTGGAAGTTGTAAAAAATGAAATGAAACACATAAAGATTGATATCCTAGGCATTAGTGAACTGAAATGGACTGGTTTTGGACATTTTGAATCAGACAATCATAGGATATACTATGCCGGGAATGACAAATTGAAGAATGGCATGGCATTCATCATCACAAAGAACATATCAAGATCTATCCTGAAGCACAATGCTGTCAGTGATAAGATAATATCCAGATGCCTACAAGGAAGACCAGTTAATACTATTATTCAAATTTATGTACCAACCACCAAAGCCAAAGATGAGGAAATTGAAGACTTTTACCAACTTTTGCAGTCTGAAACTGACCAAACATGTAATCAAGATGTGCTGTTTATTACTGGTGATAGGAATGCAAAAGTTGGAAACAAAGAATCACCAGTAGTTGGAAAATTTGGCCTTGGTGATAGAAATAATGCTGGAGATCGCATGATAGAAATTTGCAAGACCAATTGCAAATACCTTTTTTCAACAACAAAAATAGCAGCTATACATGGGGACTTCAGATGGAACACACAGGAATCAGATTGACTACGTCTGTGGCAAGAGGCAATGGAAAAGCTCAATGTCTTCAGCCAAAACCAGGCCAGGAGCTGATTGTGGAACAGACCATCAACTGCTCATATGCAAGTTCAAGTTGTAGCTGAAGACAATTAAAATAAGTCTACAAGAGCCAAAATATGACCTTGATTATATCCCTCCTGAATTTAGAGACCATCTAAAAAACATATTTGATGCACTGAACACCAGTGACCGAAAACCAGAAGAATTATGGGATGACATCAAGAACATCATCCGTGAAGGAAGCAAAAGGTCATTTATTTTTCTTTTTCTATTTTATTTTATTATTTTTTCTATTTTAAGAGCTTGTTTTACATTCAATGTAATGTGTTCATTTAGTTTCACTCCCCATTTACATGCCCAACCCTAACCCAGTCTCCTGCCCTCCCTGCCCAGTAACCCTCCTCCTGTGCCCCTCATAGTTTTGCACTCCTGTTTGTCCTGCATTTTCTCAATGTCAATGTTGCCCCTCTGGTGCCTCATGGTCTATTGCTCTATGGGATTTATTTTGTTCCACGTTTTTCCTCCCACTCTATCCAGGATCTCCAGATTTGATCCTTTCCTGAGTGGTTGGCATTGGTAGCCGGATACCATCTACTTCTTCTGGTCTCGAAGGCCATTATGTACTAGGGCTGATTGCTTCCAAATGTCCTTATTTCTTTGCACTCTTCTTTGCTTCTGATGCTAGGAGACCATCAGCTTCATCTTAGATGGCCACTTGAAAGCTTTTAAGACCCCAGTCGCTACTTACCAATGTAGGATACAGAGCAAGGCTTTTATGCATTTTGTTGTGCCAATTGAGTCTACTGCACCCCAGCACTATGGTCCTGAGATGATAAATCTATTGGATCTCTCTCCCGTAGTGTCTGGTTGTCTGTGAGGGATTGCTCTGTGTCTGTCTCCTATTGTTTCTGTAAAGATTGCAGGTATTTTGTATCACTGGTGTCTGTGCAAGATGAGCCTCAGCTGAATCTATCCTTGGTCTAGAGTATACTCCTATTCAGTGACTCTCATCTGATCCTCACAGGTGTTTGTGTTTTTCTGTAGCCTGGTGTTTGGTGTTAATGGCAATGCAGTATTGTGGACACATTGGTTGGTATTAGCATCTGTCATCTATCTCTTATGTGCACAATTCAGTGTCCTCCCATTCCCTAATGTTATCATGGTGGTCACAAACCCTTTCTGTAAATCCTTCCCCTTTTCTATGTCAGTGTGTGGGTCCCAACTAGCCCAAAACTGATCTGTTCCCTTCCCGCCCCATCCTGGTAACCTACAAAGTGAGTTCCCTTTCCCAAGCAAATCCTTCTTTGTCTTTTTACAATAATGGGCTCATACAGTACTTGTGTTTCTGCAGTTGACTTATTTCACTCAGCAAAATGTCCTCCAGGTTCATCCACTTTGTGAGATGATTCGCATACCCCTCATTGTTTTTTAATGTAGCATAGTATTCCATTGTGTGCATGTACCATAATTTGGTTATCCACTCCTCCATTGATGGACATTTAGGTTGTTTCCATCTCTTTGCTATAGAGAATTGTGCTGCGATGAACATAGGTGTACATGTCTGTTTGTGCACTATCTCTCATCTCTTTAGGATATATTCCTAGTAATAGAATTACTGAGTCAAATGGTATTTCTATTTTCAGTTTTTTAAGGAAACACCATACTGTTTGTCACAATGGTTGTACCATTTTACAATCCCACCAGTAGTGCACAAGAGTTCTAATCTCTCCGCAACCTCACCAGCATTTGTTATTTTCTGACCTGTTGAACTTTGCTATTATTTCTGGGATGAGATGATATCTCCTTGTTGTTTTGATTTGCATCTCTCTAAAGACTAATGATTGAGAGCAATTTCTCATGTGTTTGTTGGCCTCCAGTATATCTTCTTTGGTGGAGGTGTCTGTTCAAGTCTTTTGCCCATTTGTGAATTGGGCTGTTTGTCTTTTTTGGTGTCGAGGTGTTGAAGTTTTCTATAGATATTTGGAGATAAGTCCTTTATCAGATATGTCATAGGCAAATATTTTCTCCCAATCTGTAGGTTCTCTTTTTACCCTTTCGATGAAGTCTTTCAATGTGTGTAAGAATTTAATTTTTAAAACGTCCCAGTCATCTAGTTTCTTTTCTACCTCCTGCGCATTCTGGGTTATGCTTGATAGTCTATTTAAGCCATAAATTAGGGTCCCCTGATTTGCCCCTATTTTATCTTTGATGAATTTTATAGTTTTGGATTTTACATTTAAGTCTTTGATCCAGCTTGAGTTTGTTTTTGTGTGTGGTGGGGTGAGGTATGGGTCTTGTTTCATTTTTCTGCAAGTGGATATCCAGTTTTGCCAGAACCATTTGTTAAAGAAGCTGTCTCTTCCCCATTTAATGGGTTTTGGACCTTTGTCAAAGATCAGCTGTCCACAGACAGATGGGTCTATATCTAGACTTTTGATTCTGTTCCATTGGTCTATCTATCATTGTACCAATACCATGCTGTTTTGACTACTGTGGCTGTATTTTTGTTCTTTGGGTTGGGGAGTGTGAGACCTCCCACATTGTCCTTCTTCTTCGGAAGTGTTCTGCTTATCCGAGGTCTCTTTCCTTTCCATATGAAGTTAGTAATTGGTTTTTCCATGTCCTTAAAAAATTTTGTTGGAATCTGGATCAGGGTTGTGTTAAATGTGTAGATTGCTTTAGGTAGTATTGACATTTTCACAATATTCAGTCTACCTATCCATGAACAAGGCAAGTACTTCCATTTATGCAGTGTGCTCGGTGTCTTTTGTAGCAGTGTTTTACAGATTTCTTTGTATAGGTCTTTTGTGTCTCTGGTGAGGTTTATTCCTATATATTTTATCTTTTTAGTAGCTATTTGTTCTGGTTACCTAGTGCTACTCTGACAGGAACATACCACAAATGGGATGGCCTTAACAAGCAGAAGTTTATTCTTACAATTTGGAGGCTTTAAGTCCAATTTCAAAGTGCCAGGCTCTAGGGGCTGGGTAAAAGTCCCTCAGCCTTGGGGTCCAGCTCTGCCTCCTGCTCCTGACCCACTGAAACTAGAGGCTTTTCTTCACTCAGACAGCTGCTGGCTGCTGAGGCTGACAAACCCAAGGTTGACAAGTAAAAAGGCACAGTCCTGATGTTACCAAACCACATAACAGGCCATTAATTTAAGTCCATTGTAAGTCTCAAGGTCAGCAGAACATGGCAGGCTGCTGAAAAATGACATGGCTACATGCAGATTCCAAGCATGCCATAAGCTAGAGACCACCCCCCAAAGCTTCTGCTTATATACAGGAAGCAGACCACATTCCACCATGGAGTTGATTACCAATTTCATCATGGGGAATACTACATCCAGCTGCCCAGCCACTCAGCCAGGCCCAGCCAAGTTGACACACAAACTGAACTACCACACTGTTGTAAATGGTATTGTTTCCCTTATTTCTTTATCAGAGGACTCTTTTTTTGTGCAGAGGAATCCAATTGATTTTTGTATGTTGACCATGTATCCTGCCATTTTGCTGAACTTGTCTATTAGTTCCAGTAGATTTTTTTAATAGTCCCTAGGATTTTCTATGTACAGGATCATATCATCTGCAAATAGAGATAGTTTTAGTTCCTCTTTGCCAATTTGTATGCCTCTTATTTCTCTTTCTTGCCTTATTGCCCTGGCCAGGGCTTCCAATACAATGTTAAAATAAAAGTGGTGATAGAGGGTATCCCTGTCTGGTTCTTGTTCATAAGGATGCCTTGAGTCTTTCTCCATTAGTAATGATGTTTTCCATTTGCTTTGCATATATGCTCTTTATTATGTTGAGGAATTTTCCTTCTATCCCTATTTTGCTGAAAGTTCTGAACAAGAATGGTGTTGGATTTTATCAAATGCCATTTCAGCATCGATTGATAAAATCATATGGTTCTTTTCTTTTGTTTTGTCTATGTGGTGGATTGCATTGATTGTTTTTCTGATGTCAAACCATTCTTGCAAATTTGGTATGAATCCCACTTATTCTGGTGTATTAATCTTTTTGATATGTTGTTGGATTCTGTTGGTTAGGATTTTGTTAAAGATTTTTGTATCTATGCTCATGAGGGTTATTGGTCTGTAGTTTTCCTTTTTAGTGGTGTCTTTCCCTGGTTTTGGTATTAGTGTTATGCTTGCTTCATAAAATGAGTTTGGGAGTATTCCATCTTTTTCTATGTTCTGGAATAGCTTAAATAGCATAGGTGTCAACTCTTCTCTGAATATTTGATAAAATTCTACAGTGAAGCCATCACGGCCAGGACTTTTCTTTGTGGGAAGTTTTTTGTTTTGTTTTTTATGAACTGTTCAATTTCTTCTTTTGTTATAGGTCTGTTCAAGTATTCTATCTCTGAGTGGCACAGTTTACATAGGTGCTGTGATTCTAGAAACTTGTCCATCTCTTCTAGGTTCTCAAATCTGTTGGAGTACAGTTTTTCATACTATTCTGTCAGTATCTTTTATTTCAGTTGGTTCTGTTGTGATGACATCCTTTTTGTTTACAATTCTTATGATTTCAATCTTCTCTTTCTTTTCTTTTGTAGATTTGCCAATGGTTTATCAATTTTATTAATCTTTTCGAAGAACCAGCTCTTTGTTTTGTTGATTTTCTCTATGTTTTTTTTGTTTTCAGTTTCATTTATTTCTGCTCTGATCTTTATTATTCCCTTGCTTCTAGATACTGTAGGATCCTTTTGTAGTTCTACTTCTAGTTGTTGGAGTTGATGAGTGAGAGTGTTGATTTTGTTTCTTTCCTCTTTTTTGATGTATGCATTTATTGCTATAAACTGTCCTCTGAGTACTGCTTTTGCTGTGTCTCATAGGTTTTGGTATGATGTATCTTTATTCTCATTTGTTTCTAGGAATTTTTTTTTAATTTCAGTTTTTATTTGTTCTATTACCCAGTAGTTTTGAGCAGTGAATTGTTCAGCTTCCGCATGTTTGGTGTTTTTCCTTAATTTCTAATTTTATAGCATTGTGGTCCAAGGAGATGCTTTGTAGTATTTCAGTGCTTTTGAATTTAGTGAGGCTTGTTTCATGTCCTAACATATGGTCTATTCTGGAGGAGAATCCATGTGCACTGGAGTAGAATGTGAATTGTGCTTTTGTTGGGTGGAATGCTCTGTATATGTCCATGAGTTCGAGTTGGTTGATTGTATTGTTGAGTTCTTTTGTATCTTTGTTGAGTTTTTTTTCTAGTTGACCTGTCCCTCTTTGAAAGTGGTGTGTTAAAGTCTCCTACTACTATTGTAGAGCTGTCTATTGTCGCTTTTAATTCAGTTAGTATCTGCTTCATGCATTTTGGAGCACTTTCATCAGGTGCATAAGTATTTATTATTGTAACGTCTTCTTTGTCAATTGACCCTTGCAGCATCATATAATGTCCTTCTTTGTTTCTTATGATGTTTTTCCCCTTAATGTCTATTTTATCAGAAATTAACATTGCCACTCTTGCTCCTTTTTTATTACCATTGACTTGGTATATATATATATTTTTTCCATCCCTTAACTCTTAATTTGTTTTTATCTTTGTGTTTAAGGTGGGTCTCTTGCAGGCAGCTTATTGATAGGTCTTCTTTTCTTATCCAGTCTGCTACTCTCTTTCTCTTGATAGGTGCATTTAGTCCATTCACATTGAGTGCAATTAGTGATAGATATAAATTGATTGCTGTCATTCTATTATGCTTTTTTTGTTGTGTTTTTGGTGTTTCCTTGGTCCATATACTTTTCTATGCTGAGTTCGATTTGTTGCCAAATGCTTCCTCTCTTTTCTTCTTTATTGTTGGTTTTGTGCTTATTAAACCCATATGTTTTTCTTCCTTCTAGATTTGTTTAGGAGGATTGTTAATTTTCTCTGTGGTTACCTTGGAGTACATTCTTGTCTCTATATTTTTAGAACAGTGCATTCTGTGAAGACATTGTCCTGTTTTCCTTTCCATTTGGAAGTTTGTACCTAGAAGTTTTATTCCCTCCAACAGGTTAGTTGCTATTGTCATGTGCTAATTGACTTCCTTGGTTTTTAGTGTACAATGTTTTATTTAGAGTTTCTGATTTGGTTTTAGTGTTGATGTCACATATCCTGATTTTGTTGATCTCTGTTGTGGGTTCTCTATTGGAAGGACTTCGTTAAGCATTTCTTCTTATAGGGTTGGTCTGGTTTTCACAAAATGCCTTAATTTCTGTTTGTCTGGGAATGCCTTGATTTCACTCTCATATTTGATGGATAATTTGGATGGATATAGGATTCTTGGTTGGAAGTTCTTTTGCTTCAGTGTTTTATTTATGCCATCTCATTACCTTCTTTGTCTGCATGGCTTCTGCTGAGTAATCAGAGCTCAGCTTAATTATTTGATTATTATAAGTAATATTTCTTTTGTCTTTGGCACCTCGCAAATTCTTTCTTTGTCTTTGGTTCTGGAGAGTTTGATTATAATATCCCTTGGTGTTTTTCTCTTGGAATGTATCTTGTATGGGGTTCTATGAGCTTCTTGGATAAATATCTTTTCTTCCTTCACAATATGGGGGAAGTTTTCTGTTACACGTCTTCCACAATTTTCTCTTTGTTTTTGCGCCTCTTCTTTTCTGGAATTCCAATGAGTCTTATGGTGTTTCTTTTCATTCTTCCCATATAACTCTTAGGTTCTCTTCATTTCTCTTAAATCTTTGTTCTGATTTTTCTTCATACTGGCTGGTGTCCAGGTATTTGTCTTCTAGTTGGGTTACACGTTCTTCAGCCAATTCTATCCTACTCTTTTGTGCTTCTACTGTATTTTGTTATTCTGTAATTTTGGTATTCATCTTCTGGATTTCTAACTGCTGTTTTTGTATGAGTTCTGATTGTGTATTAATCTTGTTATTTTGTTCTTGAATGATTTTCCTGAGTTCTTCCAGGGTTCTCTCTGTTTTCCTTGCTTCTGTTTGGGGTCTACTTAGGCTCTTGTAAAACTCTATAAACATATCTTCTAAATTATTTATCAGATAATTCTATTGCCTCCTCTTCCTCTGTGTTTAATGAGACCTTTGTTTGTGGTTTTGTTTCTAATGCCTTGGCCTGTTTTGTTTTTTTATTAGTTTGTTTGATTTGAGGTTGCCTATTGTTTCCTAGACATTTTGTGGCTGTCTTTAACTGTTGGTTATGTATTGATTTGTTTTGTCTTGGTTTTATGATTTAATATTTTGAAAAGGTGGAGCTGGTGTATTTTATTTTTTTGGTTATTAATTCAAGTATGCTGGGTTTCTCTGAAGTTTTCTTTGCAATGTTGGAATCACTGTGTGGAATGTGGATATAGGTCTCTGTTTGTGGTAAAGAGAGTTTAGAATTCAAACTGGGAGGTATTTTGTTGGCTGACTGTGATTTCTTCTATTGGATGAGTGAGGTTATTGGTAGAAAAGATAGAAGTGGAAGAGAGAAAGAAAGAAAGCTCCCCATTGCTAGGGGTGGTTTCTAGGGCTTTGAGTGGACTCCTAGTGATGACATTGTACTGTTATTCACAGGCCCATAACTCAAGTTCAGCAAAGACTGGGGGTTGCCACTTTCCACCAGGCTCAGACACACACAAAAACCCTGCTCCCAAGGCTCCTCAGTGCCAAAAAGCCAACCATAGACAACTTCCCAGCTCTATAATCCATTACAGGAGTTCCTCTCCAGGTCTGCCTGTTTGTGGTGCTGGCCTACGCAGCAATCCACAGTGGGAGTTCCTCCCAGGACCCATGCACTTACATCACTGGCCCCCACCATGATCCACCATGGGAGTTCCTCTCTGGGCCCACCCACTTGCAGTGCCAAAGATCTGTCTACTTGTTTTCAGCAGTGCTGCAATCAGAATAATGCCCACTCTCACCCAGTTGTCCCAATATTACTGACAAAGTCAAGCGTGGGCCCCTCAGTGCCAAAAAGCTGACCTAAGCCCATTTAGTGATCTGCTGTGGGGGCACCACCCCGAGCCCACCCTCTTGCAGCACCAATGGACTCTCTGCTCTGGTTTCAGTGGCACTGGAAGTGCCCACTGACACCCAGCCAACCCAAGTTACCAATAAAATCATGTGCTGAAGGTAGATCCTTGGGGTGATCGCTGGTATGCTGGTGTGGTCACTGGTATGCTGGTGTGGTGTGTCTTCTTCCTTAACCCAGGAAGGTCTTGGATGGCCTTTCTTGCCTGCCTGTTGGTGCTCCACAGAGTAGATCTCCTGTTCTTGTTATATTTTCCTCTGCCCCTTTCTCCTTTCTAATCGTACTCTGCTGAGTGTGGTGCACACTGACTCAGTGATCTGTTCAGACCACCAGAATCCCTAATTCAAACTGCTGTTTTTGTTTTTTAGGCACTAAGATGCTAGAGGGAATTAGCGTGGTGACTACTGATGAGACTCCATTTTGAAATCTCACAAAAGATCATTTAAAAGACAGGAAAGGAAGAAAAGACAAAAATGGATGTCAGAAGAGGCTGAAACTTGTCCTTGAACAGAGAGTAACTAAAGCAAATGGAAGGATCCCCAGGATAAAAGAGGTGAACAGAAGATTTCCAAAAGCAGCTCAAAAAGATGAAGTCAATTATTATAATGAAATACCCAAAGACCTGGAGTTAGAAAATCAAAAGGGAGAAACATGTTCAGCATTTCTCAAGCTGAAAGAATTGAGGGAAAAAAAATTAAGCCTTAAATTGTAATATTGAAAGATTCCATGGGCAATATGTTGAATGATGCAGGAAACATCAAAAGAAGATGGAAGGAATACACAGAGTCACTGCACCAAAAAGAACTGGCCAATCTTCATCTCTATTTCAGGAGGTGGCATGTGATTAAGAACCAATAGTACTGAAGGAATAAATTGAAGCTGCACTGAAGGGATTAGTGAAAAACAAGACTGTGGGAATTGATGGAATACCCATTGAGACATTTCAACAAATGCACAGTGCACTGGAGGCACTCATTTGGCTATGCCAAGAGATATGAAAGACAGCTACCTGGCCAACTGACTAGAAATGATCCATGTTTGTACCCATTCCAAAGAAAGATGATCCCATAGAATGTGGAAATTATTGAACAATATCATTGATATCATGCACAAGTAAAATCTTACTGAAGATAGTTCAAAAATGGTTGCAGCAGTATATTTACAGAGAACTTCAAGAAATGCAAGCTGTATTCAGAAGGGGATATGGAGCAGGGGATATCATAGCTAATGTCAGATGGATCTTGGCTGAAAGCAAAGAATACCAGAAAGATGTTTACTTGTGTTTCATTGACTATGCAAATGCATTAAATTGTGTGGATCATAACAAATTGTGGATAACATTAAGAATGTGAATTCCAGAACACTTAATTATACTTACAAAGAACCTGTACATAGACCAGGAGGCTGTCGTTTGAACAGAACAAGGGGACACTACATAGTTTAAAATCAATAATGGAGTATATCAGGGTTGCATCCTTTCACCATACTTATTCCATCCATATGCTGAGCAAATAATCCAAGAAGCTGGACTATATGAAGATGAACATGGCATCAAGATTGAAGGTAGGCTCATTAACAACCTGAGATATAGAGATGACACAACTTTGCTTGCTGAAAGTGAGGATGACTTGGAGGACTTACTGATGAAGATTAAAGACTACAGTCTGCAGTGTGGATTACACCTAAACATAAATAAAACAAAAATCCTCACAACTGGACCAAAAAGTGGCATCTTGATAAATGGAGAAAAGTTGAAGTTGTCAGAGACTTCATATTACTGAGTTGTACAATCAACACTAATGGAAGCAGCCCTCAAGACATCAAAAGATGTATTGCATTGGCCAAATCTGTTGCAAAAGACCTCTTTCAAGTGCTGAAGAGCAAAGATATCTCCTTGAAGGCAAAAATGTGCTCGACACAAGCCATGGTATTTTCAGTCCCTCAGATGCATATGAGACCTGGACAATGAACAAGGAAGACTGAGGAAGAGTTGATGCTTTTGAGTTATGGTGTTGGCAAAGAATCCTGAAAGCACCATGGACTGCTACAAGAACTAACAAATCTGTCCAGGAAGAAGTGCAGCCGGAATGTTCCTTAGAAGCAAGAATGGCCAGACTTTGTCTCACCTACTTTGGTCATGTTGTCAGAAGGGACCATTCTCCAGAGAAAGATGTCATGGTTCATAAAGTGGAGGGTCAACAAAAAGGAGAAGGCCCTCAACAACATGGATTGACACAGTGGCTGCAGTGATGGGCTCAGTTATCATAGATATCATGAGGCTGGCACAGGACTGGGCAGTGTTTCACTATGAGTGTGTCACTATGAGTTGGAGGTGACTTGACAGCACCTCACAACAACAATAAGAACTGATGCCTTCAAATTGTGGTGTTAGCAAAGAATATTGGAAATGCCAAGGACTGTCAGAAGAACAAACAAATCTGTTTTGAAAGAAGTATAACCAGAATACTCCTTATAAGAGAGGATGGTGAGACTTTGTTTCACATACTTTGGACATATTAGGAGGGACAAGTCCCTGGAGAAGGCAATCAGGGTTGGTAGAGGGTGAGCGAAAATTAAGACGACTCTCAATGAGATGGGTTGACACCCTGGCTGCAACAACGTGCTCAAGCATAGCAATGACTGAGGATGGTACAAGACCGAGCAGTACTTCATTCTGTTGTACATAGGATTGCGATGAGTCAGAAATGATTTGATGGCACCTAACAACAACCTCTAAAATCTTTTGATCTTTTTTCATTACAATTTTCTCAAAATAATCTTCCTTCTGAGGAGTGGCTGGTGGATTTGAACCTTCAGCCTTCTAGTTAGTAGTCAAATGTCTTAGGCACTACACCACCAGAACTCCCACTGTGCCACCAGAGCTCCTGATACATCTATCAACAACAACAACAACAACAAAATTACTGCCATCGAGTCAATTCTGACTGTTAGAAATACCCATTGGGTTTCCAAGGTTGTAAATCTTTACAGAAGCAGACTGCCTCATTGTTCTCCCACAGGACAGCTGGTGGGTTTGAACCACTGACCCTCTGATTAGTAGCCAAATGCATTAACCACTACACCACCAGAGCTCCTTAATATATCTAGAGCTAGCATCAATAAATGCATCCTAACAATATTCTTCCAAGTATATACTTTCTATCAGAAGTTTGTACTTCCACAGCAGCCTCACTGGAAGAGAAATGATAAGGAAATGGGCTTTATAAAAGCCAGTCTTTCTCTTTTTAAAGGCTGGCAAGCTGGAAGTTCACTTAAGAAACCTTACCGTTTTTCCTTCACTTTTCTCCAAATCTCATCAAGGATCCTGTTCTGTGTGAATAAGTGTGGTCCTGGAGGAATGATTAACTAATGGTTGGAGAATGCCAACATTAAAAAAAAGAGGGGAAGCCTTGGCAAGAACAATAGTACTTTACATCTGCAAAGAGCTTTACAGAATACAAAGTAACTTCACATGCAGTATTTCACTGGATTCTTAAAAGAACTTTTAGGCAGAGCACTTGTTATTTCTATTTTACACGAGGAAATTGAGGCTCAAGGATGTTAAGTGACTTGCCCAAAGTCTCCAAATTGTTAAGTGGCAGAGTCATAATTTGAACACTTCTTTAGATTCCAGGAACAACGCTCTTTTCATCATCATTCAGAAAAACTAAATACTAAAAGACTCGTGGACAGCTTTCTGGAAATACATACAGCCCAGTATCTCAAAAAAAAAGAATGGAAACTCTTTATATGTTAGTAACATAATGAAATGAAAGGAGGTATGATTCTTTTTTGTTGTTGTTTCTCAATTTTTCTGAGATCACTAAATCTTTTCTTTCAAGGAAGCAACAGAGAAATGGCAGTGTTATCTCAACTCTCAATCTCAAGGTGAAATATTCTGAGACATCCATGGACATGTTATCAATAAGTCAAACACAGAGGGTGAACTGCAGGATGTAACAGACAAACCAGGAAATCTGATTCCATGCAGTGCTAAGCAAACATCTCAAGGGGGTAAGAGAACAGATCCAGGCTGTTGTTCCTTACACAGCCAGCTCTCTTTCTTTGCAGCTTCCAGAAGTAAGTCTTTGCCTGTAAGCGGCACTATGAAATGGTGTGATCTTAATCAGCTTTGACTGCACCTTGCTCTAAAGGTTTATTCAGTGCAGTCCTTAGAGGCACATTACCATTCGGCCCCATTCCAAGGAAGAAGTCTGTTCTTCATCAGCTTTAGAAAGACAGGAACGCTTTTGTCTTACAGTTCCAAAACTAAAGGAAGACATCAGACCCAGATGGCTAACCATGGACTTGGACTTGTCAAACTACAACCACCCTGTAAATAGACTGGTGTGGTACCCAATTCTCTAGTAATAACTTAGCTAAAGTTTGTCAAAATAGCATAATCTCTGAGACACTTAGACCCCAGTCGCATTTCCCTGTAGCAGTGTAGTGCAAACAAAAGTCACAGACCATCAAACATACTCTCAACAAACCAACACAAATGTTGTCTAATGCTACCAATATGTATGGCCACCTGTCCCCTCCTCTGATTTCCTATATTTCTCCAGAATCTCTGAGTAACCATGAGAGGCAAAATATAACTTCAATTATATCTTACCTGGATTTAGAGACAAACTGAAGAATGGATTTGATGCATTGAAAACCAATAACAGAAAACCAGACAGCATGTGGGATGACATCAAGAACATCATACAAGAAGAAAGCAAAACATCATTAAAAAGAAAGGAAAGGAAGAAAACAGCAAAATAAATGTCAGAAGAGACTCCAAAACTTGCCCTTGAACAGAGAGTAGCTAAAGCAAATGATGATGTAAAAGAGCTAAACAAAGAATTTCAAAGGGCAGTTTGAGAAGTCAAATTTAAGCATTATAATGACATGTGCAAAGACTTGGAGTTGGAAAACCAAAAGGTAGAACACACTAAGCATTCCTCAAACTGAAAGAACTGAAGAAAAAATTCAAGCCTCGAGTTGCAATATTGAAAGATTATTTGGGCAAAATATTGAATAATGCAGAAAGCATCAAAAGAAGATGGAAGGAATACATACAGTCACTGTACAAAAAGAATTGATTGTCATTCAACTATTTTAAGAGGTAGCATATGATCAAGAACCAATTGTATTGCAGGAAGAAGGCCAAGCCGCACTGAAGGAATTGGCAAAGAATCAAGGCTCCAACGAATTGATGAAATACCCATTGAGATATTTCAACAAATGGATGCAGCACTAGAGGCACTTATTCATTTTACACCAAGAAATTTGGAAGAGGGAGTTCCAGCAAGATGGCAGACTAGGCAGAAAGATTGCACAAACCCTCTTGAAGAAAGAAAAGGGAAACCAATTAACACAGACACAGAAGATAATCTTGGACCCCTGAGCCTTGAAGGGAAGGATATAGAAATGGACTAAGCCCCAACTAGCAGAAGAATTTGTGTGAAAATACCAAAAAAGAAGACAGACGGAGCTGTGGTCTGGCAGCGATCCTAAGCGATCCTGACGGCACAGACAGCTTGGATATTCCTGAATGGTGATAGGACCTAAGAATTAACCTAAAAATCAGCCCTGCTAACCAGGGACTGCACAGAGGACTGCTCTGGTGGCTGGGGAATAAACAGAGAAGGTGAAGAGAAAGGCAGGCTGAGCTGTGGACTTTTGCCGGTCCGGAGACTGTTGCCATTTTGAAGGTTTAAAAGCAGCTTGACTATCTTGGATATTTAAAGAGACAGCACTCTCGCAGATTCCTGGGGCTTAAGAACACGTTCTGCTTTCCAGCAACCCCAAGGACACCCCGGACCTGCAAGACTGAAAAGGTACCACATTCCTCTTGTTACTCTTACACCCTACACCCTCTTGGTGAACGGAGGTGCCATCCCCCACTCCCACCTACCTTCTGGACCTCAGGAACTCCATCACAGTCTGTGTGCTCATATGGAGCCTGGGTGCCCTGCCCTGTACTCCACCAATTTTTTTTTCTCTTTTTTTTATTTTTATTTTTTTAATTTTCGCTTTCCTTTTTCTGGTGATTAGTTTGCTTAT
>NW_006921768.1:3035213-3038021 GCF_000298275.1 Orycteropus afer afer
TTATTTCAATTTATTTTTGTTCCTTCCCTTGATAGTTTCTTTTTCTATATTTTTTTTTTTTTTTTGTCATCTTTCTTTTATTTACTATATTTCTTGGTGTGTTTTTTATATTTTTTGTACCCTTGTTTTTATCTTCTTTGGTCTCTTTTTTGCTCCCACTTGGCAGTAGTCAGCAACCATGCTCACACTGCCCAACCACATCCCTATCTCTACAGCCACATCTACTAGGTGAGGGTCACCACCTGCTTCTGCACAAACTGATCAATAATAAATGGTGGCCAACATCAACCTAATCCACCCACAACTACTCTCCACAAAGATCAAACAGAAAACTGTACACACCCTCATCTCTTATCACACCCACCAGAAGAGAAGTTGTGAGCAGCTGAGTGCTGTCAAACTAGTGAAGAGAGTACCACACACCAGTCATACTTGCTCAGGTATATAAAAACAAACTAAAGAAGAAAAAAAACCTGGGCATTATATACCAACATAAAATCAAGAAATTAAATACAAATACAGCAAAATCACAATATCTTAGATATAACAGACAATCTCAGTCCATACAAAGAAGCAAGATATAATAGTACAGACAAGGGACCAAAATACAGGGCAACCAAACATCCCTGAGGAAAAAAAATGGCATGGGAACTACCTGAGAAGGAATTTAAAAGAATTATATTTAAGTACCTTCAATAGATCAAGAAAAGACCAAGGAAAACACTGACAAAATCAAGGAAAACACAAAGAAAACTCTAAAAGAATTCAGTAAAACAATACAAGAACAAATTGACAAATAAACAAAAAAATAGAAAGGATGCTAAAACAGCAAATAGAAATCCAGAAGATTAATAGTGAGATTTTAGAAATAGATAAAAAAAATGAAAGGGCAAAGGAATAGAATTGAATCAATGGATGACAGAATTAGCAAGATTGAAGACAAATCTCTCAATGCAATTTTCATAGATGGAAAAAAATGAAATAAAATGAACATATTTACATGAGACACCATGAAGAGGAATAATTTATGTGTGGTGTGATCAGAATTCCAGAACAGGAAGAGACACACACACAAAAAAAGAACCACAGAGAAAATGGTTAGAAGACAATTTCCCTAATATGATGAAACACAAGAAAATAGGTATTCAAGAAGCTCAATGATCCCAAATAGAAGAGACTCCAAAAGAAAATCAGTAAGACATATCATAATAAAACTTTCCAAAATCAAAGAATCCTGAAAGCAATTCATTTAAAATAAAAAGTTATCTACAAAGGCAACCAATAACACTTTGCCCTGATTTTTTGGTAGAAGCCATGCAAGCAAGAAGGCAAGTGGATGGCATATATAAAACTCTGAAAGAAAAAAAATGTGAACCAAGATTTCTATATCTGGCAAAATTGTCCCTCATATGTTATGGTGAAATTAGGACATTTCCACATAAACAGAAATAAAGGAAATTTTGAAAACCAGACCAACTTTGCAAGAGATGCTAAATGGAGTCCTCCAGATAGAGAACCAACAACAACAGAAAACAATCTAAGATTAACACTCCTGACAATGTCATTCAGACACCAATCCAGATATAGAAGTATTGAAAGTAAAATAAATCTATAAGGCTGAAAACAGGGAGCTAGTGACATCAATTTGTAAATGAAGATGACCACAAAGCAAAAAAAATAAATAAATAAAAAGGGGGGGGGAATAAATAGTACAGTTACAGAACTTCCAAATGGATGAGAAGTCAATATAATTTCATTACAGAATGGATTGCTTCAAACTTTGGAAGAAAATAATAAATTATAAGGTAACCTCAAAGAAAATTAATAACCCTTTTCATCAAAATAAGAAAGAGGAAAGCCATAAATATTTGCAAACACTAAAAAACAACCACAAAGGAAATTATTAAAAAAAAAGCCATAAATAAAATGAGCTCAGCCCAGAAAATTATATGAAACAAAGAAATCAGCAAACAAACAACAACAAAAAAAAACTCACTGTCATCTATTCGATTCCAACTCATAACAATCCCCATTGTGTTTGGGAGGCCATAAATCTTTTGAGCTCAGCCCAGAAAATTATATGAAACAAAGAAATCAGCAAAAAAACAACAACAAAAAAAAACTCACTGTCATCTATTCGATTCCAACTCATAACAATCCCCATTGTGTTTGGGAGGCCATAAATCTTTACAGAAGTAGATCACCCCATCTTCCTTCTGCAGAGCAGCTGGCATATTTGAACCACTGACCTTCTGATCAGCAGCCACATGTCTTATCCACTACACCACAAGAGTACCATACACACACACACACACATAAACTGACAGCAATAAATTCATTTGTGCTGATAATTACATTGAATGTAAATGGAATAAATTCACTGGTCAAGAGACAGAGAGTTGTAGAATGGATAAGAAAACATGACCTATTAACATGCTGTCTACAAGAGACACACTTCAGATACAAAGAGAAAAACAGACAAAAAAAATCAAAAGTTGGAAGAAAATATATTAAGCAAATGGTAATCAAAAAAGAACAGGACTGACATTAATTTTAGATAAAATAGACTTTATGGCAAAAACCAGCTGAAGAGATACTGAAGTACATTATATAATGATTAAAGGGTCAATCAAATAAGAGAACATAACCATAATAAATATCTATGAACCCAAGGAAAGAGCCCCAAAATACACAAATCAAACTTTAACAGAATTGAGGAGAGGCGGGGCAAGATGGCGGACTAGGCAGAAGGATTGCACAGACCCTCTTCAACAAAGAAAAGGGAAACCAATTAACACAGACACAGAA
>NW_006921768.1:3039291-3041898 GCF_000298275.1 Orycteropus afer afer
ATGCTAACAGAGCTTATATATATATATATATATATATATATATATATTCCAATATACAAAGAATATTCTCCAAAATAGACAATATGTTAGTTCACAAAGCAAGCCTCACTAAATTTAAAAACATCGAAATATTGCAAAGCATCTTTTCAGATCACAGTGTTATAAAATTAGAAATACACAATAGAAAGATCAGAGAAAAAAAAATCAAACACATGGAAACTGGCTAATACCCTGCTTCAAAACTATGGGGTAATAGAAAACATAAAGAATGAAGTTTAAAAAAAAATCCTTCAATCGAAAGAGAATGAAAATACAACATATCAAAATCTTTGGGACATAACAAAAGTAGTGCTCAGAGGACAATTTATAGCAATAAATGCTCACATCAAAAGAGAAGTGTGGTAGTTATGTTTGTGTGTCAACTTGGCTAGGCCTGGCTGAGTGGCTGGGCAGCTGGTGGTAGTTATTCCCCATGATGGCAATCAACTCTATGGTGGGATCTACCATAAGCAGCTGAATAGCTGTCTTTGGGATATGGTCTGCTTCCTGTATATAAGGAGAAGCCTTGGGAATTGTCTCTAGCCTATGGCATACTTGGATCCTGCATGTAACTGTGTCATTGCTCACTAGTCTGCTATGCTCTGCTGACCTTGGGACTTACAATGGACTTAAGTTAATGGCCTGCCATGTGGTTTGGTAACATTGGGACTGTGCCTTTTTACTTGTCAACCTTGGGGCTTCTCAGCCGCAGCAGCCAGCAGCTGTCTGAATAAAGAAACACCTCTAGCTCCAGTGGGACGGGAGCAGGAGGCAGAGCTGAACCCCAAGGTTGAGGGGCTTACCCAGCCCCTAGAGCTTGACACTTTGAACTTGGACTTAAAGCCTCCAAATTGTAAGAATAAACTCTTGCTTGTTAACGCCATCCCATTTGTGGTATATTCTTGTCAGAGCGGCACTAGGTAACCAGAACAAGAAGTGCCAAAATCAATACCTTACACCAACATCTCCAACAATTAGAAAAAAGCAGCAAAAGAAGCCTACAGTCACCAGAAGAAAAGAAATAATAAAGATTCAAGCAGAAACAAATGAAAACAGAAAAAAATCAACAAGACTAGATGTTGGTTCTTTGAAAAGATTAATAAAATTAATAAACCACTGGCAACCCTAACAAATGAAAAGGGGATGATGCAAATAACACAAATAAGAAATAAATTGGGTGATATCACAACAGAACCAACCAAAACAAAAAGGATAACAGGATGCTATGAAGAACATATTCTAATAAATTTGAAAACCTGGAAGAAAGGGATAGATTATTAGAAAGACACTACCTACCTAAACTAGCACAGACTGAGATAGAAAATTTGCACAAAGCCATAAGAAAAGAAGAAATTGAGCAGTTCATTAAAAAACAGTGCAACCAAAAAAAAAAGTACTGGCCCACATGGCTTCACTACAAATGCTACCAAACTTTCAGAGAAGATATGACACTGATTCTACCCATACTATTCCAGAATATAGAGGAGGAAAGAATACTCTCAACTTCATTTTATGAAGTAAACATAAGCCTGATTAAAAAATTTTAAAAGTCAGACAAAAACAACACTAAAAAATAAAATTATAGACCAATATTTCTTAGGAACTTAGACACAAAAATTCTCAATGAAACCCTACCCAATAGAACCCAACAACATATCAAAAAATAATAATAATACATCATCATGAACTGGGATTCAGACCAAGTATACAAGGATGATTCAACATTGTTGTGTTGTTGTTATATGTTGTCAAGTCAGACCCAACTCATAGCGACACCTCCTTGGGTTTCCAAGGCAGTATCACTATGGAAGTAGATTGCTCAACCTTTCTTCTGAGGAGTGGCTGGTGGGTTTGAACCACCAGCCTTCTGGTTAGCAGTCAAGCGCCTTAGGCACTATGCTACCAGAGCTCCAATTCAACATTAGAAAAACAATCAACGTCATCCACCACATAAATAAAACGAAGAAGAACCACACAATCATATCAATTAATGCAGAAAAGTCATTTGAGAAAACCCAACGCCTTACCCATTCCTGAAAAAACTAGGAATACAAGGGAAATTCCTCAACACAACTAAGGGTATATATACAAAACCAATGACTACCATTACTCTCAATGGAGAGAGACTGAAAGCATTCCTATTATGAATAGGTACCAGTCAAGGATGCCCTTTACCACCACTCCTATTCAATATTGTATTGGAAGTCCTTGACAGAGCAATAAGGCAAGAAAGGGAAATAAAAGGCATCCAAATTGGCAAAGAAGGAGGAAACCTATCTTTATTTGCAGGTGGTAAGGTCCTATACTTAGAAAATCTCAAAGACTCAGTAAGAAAATTACTGGAACTAATTGAAACATTCAGCAAAGTGGCAGGGTACAAGATTAATGAACTCCAGATGGATCAAAGACTTAAATGTGAAACCCAAAACTATAGAATTCCTCAAGGAAAAACTAGGGGCAAATTTAGGGGCCCTAATATATGGCATAAATAGATTATCAAGCATAACTCAAAATGCACAAACAGCAGAAGAGAAACCAGATGATTGGGATCTTCTAAAGATTAAATTT
>NW_006921768.1:3043326-3049452 GCF_000298275.1 Orycteropus afer afer
ACATACACACAATGGAATACTATGCAACCCTAAAGAATAATGTAGAATCTGCAAAACACCGCATAATGCGGATGAACTTGGAGGACATTATGCTGAGTGAAATAAGTCAATCACAAAAGAACAAATATCGTATTAGTCCATTATTGTAATAGTCAAGGAAATGGTTATTTATGGAAGACCATTTTCTTTGTTGGTTACCAGGGGTGGGAGGGGAGGGGAGAGAATACCATTAGATAGATAGAGATAAGTATTGATTTGGGTGAAGAAAAAGGCATTGTACCAAATGTGAGTGATCAATACAGTGGCATTGAGGAAGAGAAAGACAGAGAGAGGTATGTGGGAAGTACAAACAACAAAGATGAACCCTTTTGCACATATAGTACGGCGTGGTCAGTGAAGGCAAACATGGGTATATGGGTGGATAGATGGGTGGACAGGCTGAAATATTAGGTATGTATATGAAGTGGAGACTGCACCCAAGAATATGTATAGCATTGGCTGACAGTGGTCCAATAACTTTATGTGTATGATCTGAATTCCCAGGTATAAATGGGGCTGACAAGGGGCAAGGTTGTAGTCACTGCTTGGTCACAGCCAGCTACCCAGAGGGACCAAGTAGTTGAACTTGTGGGCTCGGGACCATAGTCACAGAGGACATCAAGCTCAACTGGCATAACATACTACACATAACATTGTTCCACCTCCTACTGTGGCAAGTAGTGACTGAGATCTTACAAGCTTGCAAGCTGCCATCAAGATGCAATGATGGGTCTCTCCTCATCCAGAGTCAAGAAGAATGAAGAAAACCAAAAATTCATGGAAACAATTAGTCCTAGAGACTGGTACACGATCTGATCTGCAACCTATACGACTATGAGACCAGAAGAAATAGATGGTGCTCAGCTACTACTGTCAACCACTTGGAAGAGGATCTTTGTAGGAGATCCTGGATGGAGAGGGAGAACAATGTGGAACAAAACTCAAAATCATTTGGGGAAAAAAAGCGAGGAACAGGCTTGCTGGCCCGAGGGAACCTGGTGGAACCACTGACACTATGGCCCCTAGCTGACCTTCAGGTCTGGAATTGAATGCACACCTGTGGCTTCCAGCCAGACAATAGACAGGCATATCAGTTGAGCATTTACCTGAGGTAGATACACTCCTTGGAGAGAATAAGCATGAGAGAAAGAAGGGCTGCTCAGGCACAGGAAGACAGCTCAGGGGGTAGGAGTGCATGGAGAGATGGACATGTGAAGAGGTAACTGTCAGGAGGAAGTGGGAGGGGAGATGTTGCATTGTGCTAAATTGTGGTCAATGTCATGAGACAAAGTGTATGTGAGCTGCTGTATGGTAAGTGTATTTGCTCTGTAAATTTTCACCCAAATCGCAATTAAGTAAATAAAATAGAAAATTTTTTTAAAAATCAGTTGGATTCCTTTACACTAATGAAGAGAATGTTGAAAGAAAATCAGGAAAACAATATCCTTCACAATAACCACCTAAAATATGAAGTATTTAGGAATAAATCTAACTGGAAGTAAAAAAAAAAAAAAACCTATACAAAGAAAACTACAAAACATTACTACAAACAAACTTACATAAAGAAAAATATACCATGTTCAAAGATAAGAAGAGTTAATATTATGAAAATGTCAGTAATACACAAATCAATCTACAAATATAATGCAATATCGATTCAGATTCCATCATCATTCTTTAAGGAGATGGAAAAACTAATCACCAATTTTATATGGAAAGGAAGGCGATCCTGGATAACTAAAGCAGTACAAAAGAAGAGAGAGCTCTGGTAGCATAGTGCCTAAAGCATTTGACTGCTAACCAGAAGACTGGCAGTCCAAACTCACCAGCCACTCCTTGGAAGGAAGATTCGGCAATCTACTTCTGTAGTGATATCACCTCAGAAATCCAGGGAGGGCTTGCTATTAGTTGGATCCAACTCAACTGCAGTGAGTTTGGTTTTTTTGGTTTACAAAAGAAGAAGAACAAATTCAGAGGCCTGACACTTCCCAATCTCAAAATTTTCTACATAGCCATGGTAGTTAAGCCAGCCTGGCACTGGTACAACAACACATAGCCCAATAGAACAGAATTTAGAACCCAGAAATAAATTCATCCACCTATGGATACTGGATCTTTGACAAAGGACCAAAACTCATTAAATGGGGAAGAGATAGTGTTTAATAAATGGTGTTGCCAAAACTGGACATCCATTTGCAGGAAAATGAAATAAGACCCATATCTCACACCATGTAAAAAAACAAACTTAGGTTGGAATAAAGACCTAAATGTAAAACATAAAACTATAAAGACCATCAAAGATAAAAATAGGGATAAACTTAGAAGTTCTAATATATGGCATAAATATATTATCAAACATAACTAAAAGCACAAAAACACCAGAAGATAAAATAGATGACTGGTGTTCTGGTTACCTAGTGCTGCTCTGATATGAATATACCACAAATGGCATGGCTTTAACAAAAAGGAGTTTATTCTTATGATTTTGGAAGCCAGAAGTCCAAATTCAAAATGCCAGGTTCTGGGTGAAAATGCCAGGGGCTGGGTGAAAGCCCCTCAACCTTGGGCTTCAGCTCTGCCTCTTGCTCCTGGCCCACTGAAGCTAGAGGCTTTTCTTCACTCAGGCAGCTGCTGGCTGCTGACAAACCCAAGGTCGACATGTGAAAAGGCACAGCCCTGATATCACCAAACAACACACCAGGCCACTAATTCAAGTCCAGAAAAAGTCCCAAGATCATCAGGGCGTGGCAGGCTGCTGAACAAAGACTTGGCTATGTGCAGGATTCAAGCATGCCAAAAAGCTAGAGACCATTCCTAAAGCTGCTTCTTGTGTATGAGAAGCAGACCACATCCTTAAAACAGCTACTTAGCTTCTCCAATAGATTCCATCATGGAGTTAATTACCAATCTCACCATGGGAATAACTACATCCATCTGCCCAGCCACTCAACCAGACCCAGCTAAGTTGACACACAAACTTAACTACCACAATTCCACCCATAGTCAACTTGGCACCTGTACAGATCTTCATTGGATGGCATCTGTACAGATCTCCTTGACTGGGTGGCTCCAGTCTCCTAGTTCCTGAGTGGCAACCCCATCCCCTTGGCCTGGAGGACCCTGTTCCTTTCCCTCTTGGGCATGGCAGCCCTGCCCCTTCACTCTTGGAAAGTGGGTATGGTTCCATCCCACTGGCTCACATGAACAAGCAACCCCACTCTCCAGAGCCAAGTTGGTGAAAGTCTGGCTCTTTGAAACCTAGGAGGCTGTGGTGCTTCCACTCCCTAAGGCCATAGCCATACCTTTGAGACTGAGGCAGCTCTGCTTCCCATTTCCTTGGTCTCTCCGCTTATGCTGATTAAGGCCAAAAGCAACCCACTCCGACAGAAATCTTCCTGCCCAAAAAAACATTCAGCTCTCTTGCTCCGTGGGCCAGCCAGCCTGCTACTCTATTTCATGTCAGTCTCTTCTACCAATTAATGCCCAAAGGCAACCCACTCCACCAGGAAGCTGCCTACTCAATGGCATCCAGCTTTCTCCTCCATGGGCTGGTAAGGCTGTTGCTGTCTCATGCCTGTCTCTGGACTTTACTACTGCCGATTCTCATGCCAGTCTCTCAGCCCTGCTGCTGCCAGGGTCTCTCAAGCTGGTCTCTTGGCTCTGCTGCTGCAGGGGCCTTTCTGCTGGGGTCTTGGATCAAGGATGCACTCCACTCCTGTTTCCACATATGGAACATAGTTCTACTCTGATGGACAGGTGTCACCATGAGTCAGAATCTACTCCATGGCAACTGGTTTTTATTTAATAGTATGTAAACATACTTATAGGAGCTCTTGTGGTATAATGATTAAGGCATTTGGCTGGTAACCAAGAGGTCAGTGGTTTGAACTCACCAGCTGCTCCACAGAAGAAATATGAGGCAGTCTGCTTCCGTAAGGATTTACAGCCTTGGAAACACAATGGGGGTTGCTGTGAGTCAGAACTGTCTCAATGGCAGTGAGTTAAACATACTTTAAGGAGCCCTACTGGCAATGTTTAAGTACTTGACTGCTAACAAAAAGGTTGGTGATTGGAAACCACCAGCCGTTCTGTGGGAGAAAAGACCTGGTATCTATTCCTGTAAAGACTACAGTCTAGGAAACATTTTGGGGAAGTTCTACCCATTTATGTAGAGTCACTATGAATCAGAAACAACTCAACAGCACACAACAACAACATCAAACATTCTTTACATATATTTATTCATTTAATTATCATATAACCCTATGAGAGTTACACACCTAGAAAGTGGTAAGGCAGATATTTGAACCCAGTCAGTCAGTTGGCTTGTACTTTTAAGCATTGTGCTACACACACTATAAATCACTTGGTCTTTTTGTCTATTGTTATATACAAAGCATTCATTAGTGGTAGTTAGGGATTTAGAATGTTTATTTGAACATCAAAATGAGAAATAGCCTAACTCATATTATCTAGCTAGCAACCTAGAGTTTTTTTTTTTCTATGACTAGAATGGTTTAGAAGCCAGCCATTGTTATCATGTGTGACAATAATAGATGTGAAAGTGGTTAAAGGCTAAAAGCTCTTTATAAATGTAAACTATTATTATTATAAAACTGTTTTTATCCACAGGGCTCAAGAGGTTTACTCTATCATTTAACTTCATCGCCATTCTGTGACTTTAAAGAGCATACTTACTATAAAAATGTTTTTGCAGTTATTACCACTTGCTGCATGCTTAATTTTTATTAACCTCTACACAATAAGGAAGTTTTAGGCATAGCCAATGCTCATTATTGATAGCATTATTCAAATTATGTGTCCATGAGTACATGTATCATGGCACACATTATCTGATCTTTACTTAGTACCAGGCAGTGCCCTAAGCATTTAACATATATTAACTCATTTTAATCCTGTAGATAAGTACTGTCATTCCTCATTTTAGAGATGGGAAACTGAGGCACAGAGAGATCAATGAATTGCCCAAGATCACATGGACAGTAAGTGGGGAAGCTGGAATTTGAGCTCAGACATTCTGGGTCAAAATAAGAACCCCCATTAACTATACATTACGGTTTATCCACCACTCAGCTTCTGCTTAGTTTTGTAGCATGTGTAGTGGTTAAGTTCTAGGTGTGCTGATTCTTCAGTTCCTGGAGAATTACAAACAGGGCCCTGGGAACAGAAAGAATATATTGCTGAGAGAATCAAAAAAGACCTAAATAAACAAAAACATAATAGTTTGTTCATGAGTCCAAACTCCATATTGTTAAAATGCAAATACACCTCATTTGATCTATAGATTCAGTACAGTCTCAACCAAAAGCTCAGTAGGCTTTTTGGTAGATACTGACAAGTTAATTCTAAATTTCATATGAAAATACAAAAGACCTAGAATAGCTAAACAAAAAACAAGCCAAACTCACTGCTGTGGAGTCGATTCGACTCATAGCCACCCTTCCTTGTGTTTCCAAGGCAGTATCTCTACAGAATTAGATTGCTCAATCTTCCTTCTGAGGAGTGGCTGCTATCCAGTCTTCTGGTTAGTAGTCATATGCCTTAGGCACTACACCCTACAGCTCCCAACAACCCTGAAAAGAATGTAGTTGAAGGACTTACACTACCTACTATCAGGAATTATTATAAACCTGCAGCAGTCAAAACAGTGTGGTATTGATGTAATGATAAACAAATGGAATAGACCGATGAAACAGAATAGTGAGTCCAGAAATAAACAACATGTATATAAAGACATGATTTTTGACAAAGGTACAAAGACAATGCAGTGGAGGAAAAATAGTGTTTCAACAAATGGTACTAAAATAATTGAATAACCATATTTTAAAAAAATGAATTTGGTCCCATATCTCAAAATATATATACAAATTAACTCAAAATGAATAACAGATCTAAATTTAAAATTTAAAATTATAAAACTTCTAGAGAGTTCTGGCAAGATGGCAGACTAGGCAGAAGGACTGCACAGACCATCTTCAACAAAGAAAAGGGAAACCAATTGACACAGACACAGAAGATAATCTTGGACCCCTGAGCCTTGAAGGGAAGGATACAGAAGTGGACTAA
>NW_006921768.1:3053237-3068046 GCF_000298275.1 Orycteropus afer afer
TATGCACAGGGAGACAGCTCAGGGTGCAGGAGAGTATGGAGGGATGATCACTGGGAAGAGGCAACTATGGGGAGGAAGTGGGAGGGGAGCTGTTACATTGTAAACTGTGGTCAATGACATGAGACAAAGTGTATGCGAACTGCTGTATGGAAAATGAATTCACTCTGTAAATCTTCACCCAAATCACAATAAATAAAATAAAATTTAAAAAATAAAATAAAATAAAACTTCTAGAAGAAACCCAGGAGAAATATCTCTAGACTTTGGATAAGACCAGAGGTTGACACGTTTTCTGTAAAGAGCCAGATAGTAAATGTATTAGATTTTGAGTGTCTCTAATTAAATTTTAAGAGACAAAATTGAGGGTATTATGTAGGTACTTATACAACAAGTGAGAAAACAAATTTCCACAATTTTTTTAAAAAATTCCAAATGTAAGAAAGATAACTGACTTTTTTGGTAATACAGGTCTACCACAAGAATAATGCAATTATTTTGGAGGGGAATAATAGGTCACTCTGCCATTGAGTCAATTCCGACTCATAGTGACCCCCAATGGGTTTCCAAAGTGGAAAATCTTCACGGAGGTAGATTGCCCCATCTTCCTTCCATGAAGCAGCTTTTGTGTTTGAACCACCAACTTTCTTGTTAGCAGTCAAATGCCTTAGGCACTGTGCCACCAGAGCTCCTTTATATTTCACTTAATTGGAGTTCAAAGTCAGTGTTTTCTAACCTAAAAATTGGCTGTGGAGTGACATCAGCAAAAATGGCAGAGTAAGGCTCTCCAAAATTTGCCTTTCCATAAAAGCAATGAAAAATCTAGCAAAAACTTTCAGAATCAAATTTTCCAGAACTTTGGAAATTAATGAAAGGCTTGAAGCAATCAGGGAGCATTTAGTCAAGAAAAACAGCTGAATCTCTTAAGAGAGAGCCTTATTTTAACTTAGCCCGGTCCCATACCCTACTCTAGCTAACCAGCAGACTTGAAAAATAACAGCTCACATTCCTCCTACCAGAAAGAACAGAATGAACTCTATTTGCAAAGAATTGTCATTACTTGACCTGTCTGGGGTTCTCAGGGAGATTCCACTCAAAATGCTTGCTTTATTTGACTTCAATTGAACTTGTCCAGTGCTAAATATCTGTCCCTGGGAAGGAGGAACATTTGTGAAATGTTTTAATGTCATAGCTGCCTGCGGAGAAGGATAACACTTGGGGCAAACAACAGACTAACCAAAGAGCTTAACAGGAAAAGCTGAGGGATGAAATGTACATAGGAGCTTTTCTAAGCTTCAGCATATTCCTGAAAATCTAGAAGTCCAAGTACATGCCCAGGGCTGTGCATGTGCTCAGTAAAGACCTCAAAAGGCCCTAACTCTGATTTGAGACTGTGCAGGCAAGAAGTGGGATAAGGCAGAGTTGGGAACCGCTTGACTGAGTGTAGAAGACAGGCCCCAACAAGCACTCAAAGTCCTTTAGAAAAGATGTGGAGGGTTACAGTTTCCAAGCATCTAAGGAAATCTCTATCCAATAATTAGCTGGTCACTAAGCTAACTGATAGAGATCTCTGTGGCTACACACAACAAAGACGTACACTTCGCAGAATTACTACAGAAAAGTCACAAAACAAAAACAACTACAACAATAAAGAACAACAATAAACCTTCTGAAGGGGGCAGTATCTAATTTTCAAAGTTGCCACAAAAAATTTAAAAGATATGTAAAGAAACAAAAAACAGTATGACCCATATATATAAAGAAAGGAATAAATAGAAATTGTTCCTGAAGAAGCCTAGACTTACTAGATGAAGATTTTAAATCAGTTATTATTCAAAGAGCTTAAGGAAAACATATCTAAAGAACTAAAGAAAAGCAGGAGAACAATGTCTCATCAAAACGAAAAAAACAAAGAGATTTGTTGTTGTGTTGTTGTTGTTGTTGTTGTTATGTGCCTTTGCATCAGACCTGACTCATAGTAAGCCCTCCTTGGGTTTCCGAGGCAGTATCACTATGGAAGTAGATTGCCCCATCTTCCTTCCGAGGAGTGGCTGGTGGGTTTGAACCGCCAGCCTTCTGATTAGCAGTCAAGTGCCTTAGGCACTATGCTAGCAGAGCTCCTGAATAAAGAGACAGAAATTATAAAAAGGAACAAAATAGAAATTCTGGAGTTGAAAAGTACAGTAACTGAAAAAAAACATTCACTAGGTAGGCCCAACAGTACTTTTGAGCAGGTGCAACAAACTTGACGATTGTTCAAATAAGATTATCCAGTCTAAAGAACAACAGGGAAACAAATTACAAAAACTGAACAGAACCTCAGAAACATGTGGGACAGCATGAAGAATAGCAATAAATACATAATGATGGTCCCAAGAGGAGAGGAAAAAGAAAAGGGGGTAGAAAGTATATTTGAGGAATAATAGTAAAAAAAGAAAACTTCCCAAATTTTATGAAAAACATTAATCTACACATCCAAAAAGCTTAGCAAGCACTGAGTAAGATAAATATTAAAGGCATCCACACCTAGATATGTCATTGCAGAAAAGGGACTGCATCATCTGACTTCCTCCAACTTCACAAGGGAGAGACAGAATCACCATCAGTATCATCAGCCCAAGGCTGATTCTTATGAGGTAGAGGCCAGACATGCCACCACCCTCCAACCTTTTTACCAATTCTGACATTAGTCATCCCTCCCATGGCACCCACTACTTCACTGCTGAGTTTGATAATTCATTGCAATGGTCACACAAGAACTCACAGACAATAACTCATGATTATGGGGTTTATTAGGGAAATAACAAGTCACAATTCGGGTTGAGGAACACTCAGGATACGATTATTTGATCTCAGTCATGCCTATCCGCATACCTCTCTTTGGCCCTCAGCATCTCAGCCTGGCCTCTTCCCTCCTTGAGCAAGTGTTACAAAGCTCTTTTAGCTCTGTCGATAGGTGCACACTACTCCACCAGCAAGCCTCCTCCCCAAAGGCACTCAGCTTTCTCACTCTGTGGGCCATCATGCCCACCTCTCTGTCTCATATGAGTCTCTTGGTTCTGCTACCTGTGCTGCCACTGTCTTTTTGCTGTCTGTCTGCCATCATCTCAGCACAGAGTCCAAGGGCACACTGCTCCAGCTCTTCTTTCTTTTGATTATAGTGAGATCCCCCTTTTCCACCTCTGGGAGGGCTCGTTTTAAGCGTAGCAAGATGGCAAAGCTGACCAATCCTCACATTAAGGTTCAATGAACCTTATTTGCACAGTCCTATCCCAAAAAGGTGGCATGTACCTTATTTACATTATTAGAAAGCTACCCAATCCCCTTGGTGGGTCACAAGCACCTCACATTTGCATAGCTCCACACAGTCATCTGGCGGGAGTCACAAAGACCATGGCTAAAAGAGGTATACCAAATAATTCACTGCACCATAATCATAAACTGCTGAAAACAGAAGATGAAAAGAGAATCTGGAAAGTAGCAAGAGAGAAGTAGCTCATCATGTACAAGGTACCTTCAATCAAATGAATAGCTATTTTCTCAGCAGAAGTCACAAGTCATTGGAATGATATATTCAAAGTGCTTGAAGAAAAAAAATTGTCATCCAAAAAGTCTTTATCAGGCAAAAATACCCTTCAAAAATGAAGGAGATAAATTTAAAAGTCCTAAAAAATATAGTCTATTTTTTTAATGGAGACAAAATTTAAATATTCCCAGAAACACAAAAACTGAAAATTTGTCACTAACAGAGCTGCCTTACAATAACACTGAAGGAGGCAGTGTATCCAAGATAGTAGACTAGGCAGATACATGCAGAATACACAGATAGGTCCAGACCTTCTACAACAGACTCAAGAAACCAAGTGAAATGATATAGATGACAATCTTGAACCCAGAGTTTCAAAAGAAGGAATAAAGAAGTACATCAAATACTAATGAGAAGAAGACACTGAATGAAAACAAGGTGAACTGCCACCCAGCACAGCATGGCCATTTTGAGCCATAAGCAGCAATCAGACAGAGCAGGAACCAAATAACCTGCTCCTCTCTCCCAGAACTGCACCAACTCTGCATCAGCAATAAGCAATCAGAGAAGTTTGATCTCCCCCCTTACCTTGCTCAACCTCCTCATCACCAGAGGCATGACTTCTCCTTTACCCTCACCCACCAACTGGTCAAAATCCCCTAATGCCAGTGCTTTGCCACTTTTTTTTTTTTTCTTTTATCTTCCCTCTTTACCCCCTTTTTTCCCTTCCTCTTCCCTAGCCCTTTTTTGTTTTTTGAACCTGTGGAGCAGACATCCCACCACTGCCCAGTCAGAGAGTGAGTGTTGCATTCTAGCAGCAGATGTGTTTAGCAACTAGCACTTTCACCAGTACTGTGCCTTTTTTCTCTATATCTTTTTCCCTTCTTCATTGTTCTTCCCTCTTCTCTCACGTGTTTTTCTTTTTCCTTTTTCTCTTCCTCTTCTCTCTCTTTTTTTTTTAATATCTTTCTTCTACCTCTTCTCTTCCCCCCCCTTTTTTTTGAACTTGCAGAGTAAATGTCCCACCCGCCACCTTACCACCTTCTCCATGGTTAGCACTTCCTGTTTATGCCCCTCCCCAGTCATGGAGTCAGCACTGAGTTCAAGCCACAGCCATGTTTAGTAGCTAGCACTTTCACAAGGACTGTGCCACTTTTTTCTCTTTCTTTTTTCCTTTTTCTTAGTTATCTTCTCTTCCTTCCCTTGTTTTCCTTTTTTTTCTTTCTCTTCCTCCCATTTTTTTTCTTTCTTCTCTCTCTCTTTTTTCTGTGATTCAAGGGAGTAATTGATTGTGCTCCTGTCTTTGAGGTCAACAGCACCCACCCCCACATTTGCTTGGACAGTGGTGCACACTTTCAATCAGTGAGCTCAGGGTTTCCACTGCAACCATATCTTGGCTAACACTTTCACCAGTACTGTGCCACTTCTTTCCCTCTTTTTTCTTTTTCTTCCCTTCCTTCTTAGTTCTTCACTCTTTCCCCTCCATCTTTGTTTTTTTCTTATTATTTTTTCTTTCTTTTCCTCACTCTTTTTTCTTCTTTTGATACCATGGAGCCAGTGCCATGCCCACCACCACCTGCACATGCAGTAGCACCCACCCCAGACCCTCTAAGTTTGGTGCTACATGCTCCTGCAGACTGAATACTGCCTTACCAATGTGTGTTTGGCAGCTAGTGCTTGCACCAATGTCACCTTTTGAGTTTCATTTCTCAATTTTCCCTCATTTATCTTTTTCTTTTGCTTTCTTCTAGGTCTTCCCTCATAACCTCCCCCCAATTCTGTTTTCATTTCTGCCTCTTCCCCATGCTTTTTTTTTTTTTCTATTTTTTCCACAGCTGTTGGGAGCCAGTGACCCTACCCAGCCATATCCACCCTACTTGCAATCCCACCCACTGGATGAGTGCCACCACATGCACCAGGACCACTGGATGGATGGCAGATGGTGGTCAAAACCTGCCCAGGTTACTCTCAGCTGCTCTGCATAACCAACTGTCAGAGACTCGCATCCACACTCCCATCTGCTACTAAATCCACATGGAAACTTGCAACAACAGTGCCACACTACCCATTGTCTGGATATATTAAAACAAAAGAAAAGGAAAAATCAGGGTGAAATAAACCAGCATATGATACACAAATTAGCACAATACCAAGATTTCTTGGAGACTATTTCAAATTTAAAAAAAAAGGGGGGGGGGACAAGATGGCTCAAACAAGTAACCAAAATACAGGGCCAGAAATTCTTCCAGAGGAAGAAATGCTATTCATACTACCTGGTAAGGAATTTAGAAGATTTATACTTAGTTAATTTCAGCAGAGTAAGAAAGACATCAGGGAAAGCACAGATAAAAATCAAAGAAATCACAGAAAACTCTAGAAGAATTCAGAAAAAAAAAGTTGACAAAATAAATGGAAAATTAGAAAACATGCAAAAATAGCAAATAGAAATCCAGAAGATTAATACTAATATTTTTTAAATAGATAATGGAGGTCAAAGGAATAGAATTGATTCAATAGAAGACAGAATTAGCAAAATTGAAGACAAATCTCTTAATTTTAATCTGTTAGAGGAACAATGAGAAAAGAGAATGAAGGAAAATGAGGAAAACCTAAGAATTGTGTGGTACACCATCAAGAAGAATGACTTATATGTGCCTAGAATACCAGAACAAGAAGAGACAAAACAAAAAGCACCAAGAAAATTGTCAATGATTTGTTGGAAGAAAGCTTCCTTAATATCATGAAAGATGAGCAGATATGCATTTGAGAAATTCAGGGAACTCCAAAAAGGACAGACCCAAAAAGAAAACACCCAAGACATATCATAATCAAAATTACCAAAACCAAAGACAAAGAATGAACTCTGAAAGCAGGTCAGGAAAAATGAAGATTTACCTACAAAGGAGAAGCAATAAGACTAAGCTTGATTTCTTGCCAGAAACCATGCAGACAAGAAGGCAATAAGATTGCCAACCAAGAATTATATATCATCAAAATTGTCTATCAAATACAATGGCAAAATTAGGACATTCCCAGATAAACAAAAATTAAAGGAATTTGTAAAAAACCAGACCAATCTTAGGAGCTCTGGTACTTAGTGCCTAAGGCACTTGACTGCTAACCAGAAGGTTGGTGGTTCAAACCCACCAGCCACACCTCAGGAGGAAGTTGGGCAATTTACTTCCTTAATGATACTGCCTGGGAAACCCAAGGAGGGGTCTCTATGAGTCGGGTCCAACTTGATGCCACATAACAACAACAACAACAGACCAATCTTATAAGAAATGCTAAAAGGAGTCCTCCAGAGACAGACCAACAACAGAAGAAAACAACCAGAGATTAAGACACATGACAGCATCACCCAGAAATCAGCCCAGATATAGAAGTATCAAAAATAGAATAAACCTACAAGACTGAAAATAGGGAACCAGAGATGTCAATTTGTAAACAATGACAAATAAAAAGCAAAAGAAGGACTAAATGATGCAGTTATAGAACTTCCAAAGGGAGAGGAAGTCAAGATGATATTTAGAATGGACTGTTTTAAACTTGGGAAGATAATAATAAATTACAGAGTAATCTTATAGAATATTATAGGAGCTCTGGTATCATAGTGCCTAAGGCACTTGACTGCTAACCAGAAGTCTGGGGGTTCAAACCCACCAGCCACTCCTTGGAAGGAAGATGGGGCAATCTACTTCCACAGTGATACTGCCTGGGAAATCCAAGGAGGGGTCACTATGAGTCAGGTCTGACTTGACGGCAAATAACAACAACAACAGTCTTATAGAATATTAATAGACTTTCCCACTAAAGTAAAAAAGAGGAAAATTATAAACTCCCAACCAAATCAAAACTCACTGCTGTCAAGTCATTTCCAACTCATAGTGACCCCTCCTTGGTTTCTGAGGTGGTATCTCTATGGAAGTAGATTGCCTAATCTTCCTTCCAAGGAGTGGCTGGTGGGTTTGAACCACCAACCTTCTGGTTAGCAGTCAAATGCCTTAGTCACTAAAATAATAGCAACAAAGGAAATGGTAAAAAAAAAAAAAATTCATGAACAAGGTGAATTCGACAGAGAAAAATATTTGGAACAAACAAACCATTTGCACACACACCAAACCACAAAACCAAATGCATTGCCATAGAGTCAGATCCAATTCATTGCAACCCACCCTTGGGTTTCTGAGGTGATGGTACTGTGGAAGTAGATTGCCCAACCTTCCTTCCAATGAGTGGCTGGTGGGTTTGAACTGCCAGCCTTCTGGTTAGCAGTGAAATGCCTTAGGCACTACACCATCAGAGCTTCTATTCCACATACACATACACACACACACACACAAAAAAAAAGCCACATACACACCAAAGTAACAGCAGTAAATTCCTATCTATTAATAATTACACTTAATGTAAATAGATTAAATGTACCAGTCAAGAGACAGAGAATAGCAGAATGGATAAGAAAGTGACCCATCAATATGCTAGCCACAAGAGACACACCTAAGACACAAAGACAAGAAAGAAGTAAATATAAAAGGATGGAAAAGTATATATCAAGCAAATGGCACCCAAAAAATGGCAAGAGAGGCAATATAAACTTCTGATAAAATAGACTATAAGGCAAAAAGCAGCAAAAGAGACAAAGAAGGACATTATACAATGATTGAAGGGCCAATCAAATGAGGATATAACCATAATACATATCTATGTACCCAATGAAAGAACCCCAAAGTACATAAATCAAACTTTAATAGAATTGAAAAGAGAAATAGACAATTCCACAATAATAGAGGAAACTTTACTACAACACTTTCAATGAAGGACAGAACAACTAGAAAGAAACTACATAAAGATATAGAAGATGTAAACAACACAATCAACCAACTAGACCTCATAGATGCATGCAGAACACTTCACTAAAATAGCACAATGTACATTTTTTCCCATTGGAAACAGATCATCTAAAAAACAGACCATATGTTCGGCTACAAAGTAAACATCAGTGAATTTTAAAAAATTAAAATACTGCAAAACATCTTCTCAGATCATAATGCTAGAAAACTGGAAAGCAACAACCAAAAGATCAAGGGGGAAAAAAAATCTAATACATGGAAACTGACTAATTCCCTGCTTAAAAACTACTGGAAGAAATTAGAAACAAAATTTAAAGAATTCCTTCAGTAAAATTAGAATTAAAACACAACACACCAAGATTTTGGGGACACAGCAAAAGCAGTGCTCAGAGAATAATTCATAGCAATAAAATACAGACATCAAATAAAGAAGAAAGAATCAAAATCACTGTAACATCACATCTTCAACAACTACTAAAAGAACATCAAATAAGACAACAGACATCAGAAGGAAGGAAATAAGAGGTTTAAGCAGAAATAAATGAAACATAAAATTGAAAAACAATGGAAAAAATACGAAAGACTATCAGATGGTTCTTTGAGAGGATTAATAAAATTTACAACTCATTGGCAAATATAACAAAAGAAAGGCAAGTTGTCATTGTTGTTGTTGTTACACGCCATCAAGGTGGTTCAGAGGTATAATGACCTATCCACAAATGACTGAAACAATCCTTGGTCTTGCACCATCACCACAATCATCGCTATGCTTAAACCCATTGTTACAGCCACTGTATGAATCTGCCTTGTTGAGCATCTTCCTCTTTTTCACTAACCCTCTACTTTACCAAGCATGATATCCTTCTCCAGAAATTGGTCCCTCCTGACAACATGACCAAAGTACAAAAGGTGGCGTCACCATCTTCACTTCCAAGGAACATTGTAGCTGTACTTCATCCAACATAGATTTGGATGAACAACATAATTGTTCTTCTGGCAGTCTGTGGCATTTTCAACATTCATCACCAACACCATGATTCAAATGCTTTAATTCTTCTTTGATCATCCTTATTCATTGTTCACCTTTAGCATGTACATGAGGCAACTGAAAATAACATAGCTTGGATCAGGTCAAAGTGACATCTCCTCAAAGTGACATCTTTCCTTTTTAACACTAGATAGAGGTCTTTTGCAGCAGATATGCTCAATGCAAAACATTGTCTGATTTCTTGACTACTGCTTCCATGGGCATTGATAGTAGAGCCAAATAAAATGAAATCCTGACAATTTCAATCTTTTCTCTGTTTATCATGATGTTACTTATTTGTGAGGATTTATGCTTCCTTTATGTTGAGGTGTAATCCATACCGAAGGATATAGTTTAATCTTCATCAGCAAGAGCTTCAAATCCTCTTCACTTTCAGCAGACATGGTTGTGTCATCTGCATTTAAAAAAAAAAAAAAAACCCACTGCTGTGGAGTCAGATCTGACGGGTAGTGACCCATTCTTGGGTTTCTGAGGTGATATCTCTATGGAAGGAGATTGCCCAACCTTCTTTCTGAGGAATGCCTGGTGGGTTTGAACTGTCAGCCTTCTGGTTAGCAGTCAAATGCCTTAGGCACTACGCCACCAGAGCGCCTCATTTGTACATAGCAGGTTGTTAATGAGTCTTCCTCCAATCTTAATGCCATCTTCTTCTTTATTCATACTATACTTGTTTTGTTCAAAAAGATGCCGCAACTTTAACGTGGACATCATATTTTATGTTTGAGGAATTATTTTCTATGTTCCCTTTGGAAATGACAGCCTATCATAAATCTTTTTATTAAAAAATGTAAAGATGTATATCTGTATTTTTGGAACATGTTATAGATCATAGATATATTGTTTAATAAATATTTGTTGGAAAAAATACTTTTATTTTTGCTCATAATTATGGGGTTTTATTAGAGATATAACAGGTTACAATTCAGAATCTGAAATGACTAAAGATACAGTTCTTCAATCAGGACAGCTTCTTCTCAACTATGTCACAGGTACACTTCTCTCTGGCCTTGGCCTCTGCCTTGCTTGAGCAAGTGTTACAAAGCTCCTTTATCTCTGAAGACAGACACCCAGAGAGTCACCCCACTTCACTAGCAAGACTCCTGCCCATAGGCACTCACCTTTCTTGTTCAATGAGCTGGGAAGCCCACTGCTCTGTCTCATACTTCTCTCTTGGTTCTGTTGCCTCTGCTGTCACTGTCTCTATGCCATCTCTCTTCCATTTCTCTGTCGTCTCTCAGTGCAAGTATCTCAGGTCCAAGGACATGCTTCACTCCTGTCTCTTCTTTCTTGATGTTAATGAGATGCCCTTTCAACCTCTGAGATGGATCATTTTAAGCAGCCTCTCCAATTCAAGTATACAACACTGGTGCACAACTTTGCTGATTTTAAAACATGCAATATCCCCTTGTTCAGTTCCAGTAACTACCTTTTGGTCTATGTACAGATTCCTCATAAGCACAATTAAGTGTTCTGGGATTGTCACTCTTTTCAATGTTATCCAAAATTTTTTTATGATGCATACAGTAGAATATCTTTGCATAATCAATAAAACACACATAAACATCTTTCTGGTATTTTCTACTTTTAACCAAGATCCATCTATCATCAGCAATGATATCCTTCATCCCACATGCCCTTCTGAATCCAGCTTGACTTTCTGGAAGTCCCCTGTCAATGTACTACTGCAACAAATTTTTAATTATTTTTAGCATTATTTTACATGTGGGTGATATTAATGATATCGTTTGATAATTCCTGCATCTGTTGGATCACCTTTCCTTGGGATGGACACAAATATGAATCTCTTCCAGTTGGTTAGCCAGGTACCTGTCATCCAAATTTATTGGCATAGACACTTTCTTCATGTCATCCCACAATTCATCTGATCTTCGGTCATGGCTATTCAATGCTAAAATCTATTCTTGAAATGGTCTCTAAAGTAAGGTGGGATGTAATCAAGGTCATATTTTTAGCTCTTATGGACTTGTTTTAATTTTCTTCAGCTTCAAGTTTAACTAGCAAATGAGCAATTGATGGTCTGTTCCATAGACAGCCCCTGGCTTTTTTCTAACTGATGATATTGAGCTTCTCCAATGCTTCTTTCCACAGATGTAGTCTATTTAATTCTTAGATATTCTATCAGTTGACATCCACATGTATAGTCACCATGTATTTTGTATAGACAATCAATAAGTTGTCGATCTACCAAAATTCTATCATGCAATGTCTGGTTTCATTTCTATCACCCCAAGCCATATTTTCCAACTATCAATCCTCCTTCTTTGTTTCCAACTTTTGATTCCAATCACCAGTAATTATCAATGCATCCTGATTGTGTAGTTGATCAATTTCAGAGTGCAGAAGTTGGTAAAAAAAAATCTTCAAATTCTTCATCTTTTGCTTCAGTTGTTGGTGTGTAAGTTTGAATAATAGTCGTATTAACTGGTCTTCCTTGTAGGCATGTGGATATTATCCTATCACTGACAGCATTGTACTTCAGGACAGATCTTGAAATATTCCTTTTGACAATAAAAACAATGCCATTCCTCTTCAATTTGTCATTCCCTGAATAGTAGACTAGACCATATGATTGTCTGATTCAAAATGGCCAATACCATTCTGTTTTGGCTCACTAATGCCCAGAATATCAATCTTTATGCATTCCATTTCATTTTTGACAACTTCCAGTTTTCCTAGGTTCGTGCTTTTTACATCCCACATTCTGATTATTAATGGATGTTAAGCTGTCACCCATCAGCAAATGAAGGTCCTCAAAATTTTACTCCATCCATGTCCTTAAGGTTGACTCTACTTTGAGGAGGCAGCTCTTCCCCAGTCATATTTTGAGTGCCTTCCAACCTGAAGGGCTTATCTTCCAGCACCATGTTAGATAATTAGTTTTAATATTCAAGGAACTGTACAATCACTAGAAAACTCAAGTGTGACTATACGTAAAGGTTGCTTCTACTTTTCAAGTCAATTTCATTATCTATCCAAAAAAATTCCTACTAAAATGATGTTCAATTTCTTTAATTTTGGCATTAGTGGTTGTTGCATAAATTTGAATTTTAGTCATATTAACTGGTCCTCCTTGTAGAGATATGGATATTATCCTGTCATTCTGTCATTAATAGTGCTGTAGTTTAGGATAGATCTTGAAGTGTACTTTTGACAATGAATGCAACACCATTCCTCTTCAATTTGTCATTCTGATCATAGTAGACCATGTGATTTTCTGATGCAAAATGGCCAGCCAGTACCAGTCAATTTCAGCTAACCAATGGCACTCCTCAGAAGGAAGACTGGGCAATCTACTTCTGTAGAGATATTGCCTCAGAAAGGAGGGGTCACTGTGAGTCGGATTCAACTCGACGACAGTGAATTTAGTTCTTATGGTTTGTAATGGCTAGGATTTCAATCTTTAGGTATTCCACTTCATTTTTTTTTCCAACTTTTTTTTTTTAATAAATTGACCAAAGATGTGCAACAAACCAAGCAGAATTTATATAAGAAAAACAGCCAAAAAACAATTCATCTCTATTCACTTAGAGAAAGAGGGGAAGAGACAGAGTTGGGAATAAAAGGAAGAAATGGAATGTATGGCTAATTGCCTCCATGAAGAACTGCCTCCTTTGCAATAAGGCCAGAAGAACTGGATGGGGTATGGCTACAGTTACTGAATGTTTGGATCAAATATCGTAGGGAAAAATCCTAATCAAAAGGGATAAAATGCAGAATAGAATTTCGAATTCTCATGGCATCCAGACTTTACGGAGACATGGAGGCTAGATGAAACCCCCAAACTATTACTACGAGATAATCTTTAAATCTTAAACTAAACATATCTGCTGAAGCCTTCCTAAACTCCAAAGTAATTTAGCTTTACTAGTAAAGATTGTCTGCCTGGAGCATTGTGCTCTTTTTTTTTTTTTAATGCTTTAAATTGTGCTTTGGGCACAAATTTACAAAGCAGAATTTGTTCTGCATTCAACAGTTCATGTACATTTGCTTTCACTCCCTGATTACCAAACCCAACCCTAATCCACTCTCCTCCTCTCCCTACTCTGTAAACCCTCCCCCCCCCCAATCCCTGTGTCTTTCTTAACTATGCACTCCTGTCCAGCTTTCCCTCCAGGTGAATGCTGCCTCTCTGGTGCCCCATGGCCGATTGCTCCAAGGGGTGCATCTCTGTAGAGTAGGTGGGTGTGTCTTCCTGAGTTAAATGTTCTGCATGTAAGTCTTTCTACTATTGGGCTGAGAGCCAGTCCTTGGGAGTGAGTCTTATCCAGGCCCAAAGTGTATCCCAGGGCCATAGTCTTGGGGGTCCCACCAGACTCCATCCAACCAGTAATTCTGGTCATTATTGTGTTTTTCAGTTTTGTTCCACATTTTTCCTCCCACTTTACCAAGGATCTGCAGTTTTGATCCTTTCCCAAGCAGTTGGCACGGATAACCAGTCACTAACTAGTTCTTCTGGTCTTGAGGTCTGTCATATCCTAGGGCTGATTGTTTCCAAATGCCCTTGATTTTCTTCACTCTTCTTCACTTCAGACAAAAGGAGACCATTAGCTGCAACTTCCAATTTTCCTAGATTCAAACTTCATACCATTCCTGTTCCAATTATTAATGGATGTTTGTACCTGTTTCTTTGCATTTTGAGTCATGTCACATCAGCAAATGAAGGTCCCAAAAGCTTTACTCTACTCACATCATTAAGGTCTACTCTACTTTGAGGAGGAGGCAAATCGTCTCCAGTCAAATTTTGAGTCTTTCAACCTGAAAGGGCACATCTTCTGGCACTACATGTTTCCCTGTTATTTTTAAGGTTTTCAATAGCCATTTTTTTTTTCAGAAGTAGATCACCAGGTCCTTCTTCCTAGTCTGCCTTAGTCTAGTAGCCCTAGTGAAACTGTCCACCATGAGTGACCTGCTGGTATTTGAAACATCAGTGGTATAGCTTCCAGCATCACAGCAACATGAAAGCCACCACAGTACAACAAACTGACTGACAAGTGGTGAAGGAAAAAAAAAGAAGATGAAAATAACATGAAAAGAAATTAAATAAGTGATATCACAATAGAACCAACTGAAACAAAAAGGATAATAAATGTTTGGAAAGAACCAAGGATGTGTTAGGAGTGTCAGTGTTCTTTCTTTGCTTTGCACATCAGTGGATAAGGGTTAACCTTAGTATTCTTTGTAAATATGAAAATGAGACATTGAGATTTTGTCTTGCTTGGTATGACTAATCACTGTTAATATCAAGAAACAGAAATCACTAATGGCTCCCTAGCAAGCCAGGTCAGTGGGTATGAATCCCCATCCTGTTTGGTGAAGTTCATGTAAATTATTGAATTGTTACTTGTGGAGGAAGAAGTGGCGGGG
>NW_006921768.1:3068191-3069376 GCF_000298275.1 Orycteropus afer afer
CCAACCTTCCTTCCGAGGAGTGGCTGGTGGGTTTGAACGGCCAGCCTCCTGGTTAGCAGTCAAGTGCCTTAGGCACTATGCTACCAGAGCTCCCATTCAGGGACTCCTATTTTTACCTTCTGTTACAGTATCTATTTATAAGAAATATTGTTACATTTGACATTACTTCAACTGTATGGGGTATTTGTTTCCATTGCTGTCTGAGTACTGTATTTCTCTGTACATTACCCCGGTGTCAGAATGTTGGTCTTTATTTTAATGTCATGTGCATGTCTTCTGCCAACAGAGCATTACACAAATCTAGAAAAAGAAACAAACAATAACGATAATAATGATCAAATACCTTTACCTTTAATTTCAGAGAAAATGAGGCAGAGCATGGAAAAGTAATACAAAGGAGAAGTTAATTGAGGTTCTTTAGGTACAAACATATGACTTGAACATCTCCAAAGCCACTGTGCACAGAATCTGTGTAAAGAGTCACATTGGTAGGACCAGTAAATAAAAAAGAATAATAAAAAGACAAAGGGGGGAGTGGATAAGAGCATAACACTATGAAGAACTCTACTCCAACAAATTTGAAAACTTAGAAGAAAAGGACAAATTTCTAGAAAGACACTACCTACCCAAACTAACAATCTGAGGTAGAAAATTTGAACAGACTTATCACCACAAATGCAGAAATTGAACAGGTCATAAAAAACACTCCTAACAGAAAAAAAAAAAAAAAAGTCCTGGACCAGACAGCTTCACTGGTGAATTCTATGAAATATTCCAAGAAAAGCTGATACCAATTCTACTCAAAGTATTCCAGAACACAAAAAAGGATGGAAAACTTCTGAAATTTTCCATGAAGGAAGCACAACTCTGATACCAAAACCAAGTGCAGACACCACCAAAAGGGAAAATTATAGAGCAATTTCCCTCATGGACATAGTCACAAAAATTCAAAACAAAATTCTAGCCAACAGAATCCAATAACGTATATAAAAAATAATAGATCATGACCAAGTATGATTCAACCCAGATATGCAAGGATGGTTCAACATTAAAATAACAATCTACATAATTCACCACATAAATAAAACAAAGGAAAAGAACCACATGATAGTATCTATTGATGCAGAAATGGTCATTTGACAAAATCCAACACCCATTCTTGATAAAGAAAAAAAAAAAAAAAAA
>NW_006921768.1:3069951-3134331 GCF_000298275.1 Orycteropus afer afer
GAGGAGTGGCTGGTGGGTTTGAACTGCCAGCCTTCTGGTTAGCAGAAAAGTGCCTTAGCCACTATGCTACATTAGCCATTAGAAAGATGTAAATCAAAACAATGAGATATCATCTCACTTCAGCATTAACAACAAAATTCAAAGGAACAGAAAACAAGAAATGCTGACAAGAGTACTGAGAGACTGAACCATCATACATTGCTGGTGGGGCTGTAAAATGGTACAACCACCATGGGAAACAGTAGGGCAGTCCCTTAAAAAGTTGGAAATATAAATTCTATATCATCCCGCAATCCCACTACTAGGTATATATCCTAGAGAAATAAGAGCCATGACATGGACAGATACATGCACATTCATGGTCATCACAACATTATTTACAATAGGTTATTTTCCAAAAAGTTGAAAACAATCTAAGTGTCCAACAACAGATGGATGGATTAAAAAAAAAAAAAAACTACAGCGTACTTATACATAATGGAATACTGTTGCTGTTGTTATTAGATGCTGTCGAGTCAGACCTGACTCACAGCGACCACTCTTTGGGTTTTCGAGGCGGTATCACTATGGAAGTAGATTGCCCAACCTTCCTTCCAAGGAGTGGCTGGTGGGTTTGAACCACCAGCCTTCTGGTTAGCAGTCAAGTGCCTTAGGCACTATGCTACCAGAGCTCCCAATAGAATACTACACAATGATAAAGAATAATGATGAATCTGTAAAGCACCTTATAACATGGATGAACCTAGAGGACATTGTTGTGTTGTTGTTAGGTGCTGTCAAGTTGGCTCTGACTAGTAGTGAAATATACACTATATACAACAGAACAAAAAACTGCCTGGTTCTGTGCCATCCTCACAATCCTTTCTATGTTTGGGCCCATTGTTGCAGCCACTGTGTCAGTCCATCTCGTTGATGGTCTTCCCCTTTTCTGTTGACCCTATACCTTACCAAGCATGATATCCTCCTCCATGGAATGGTCCCTTCTGAAAACATGACCAAAGTACGTGAAACGAAAGCTGGCCATTCTTGCATCTAAGGAGCATTCCGGCTGCACTTCTTACAGGATAGATTTGTTCCTTCTTCTGGCAGTCCAGGATATTTCCACTATTCTGTCAACACCACAATTCAAAGGCATCAACTCTTCTTCAGTCCAGCTTTCACATGCATATGAGACAATTGAAAATACAATAGCTTGACTTAGGCACACCTTAGTCATTAAAGTCACATCTTTGCCCTTTAGCACTTTATTTATTTATTTTAAGAGCTTGTTTTACATTCAACATTACATGCACATTTTGTTTCACTCCCCATTTACCATGTCCAACCCTAACCCAGTCTCTTCCCCTCCCTACTCTGTAACCCTCCCCCGTGCCCCTCATATTTATGCACTCCTATTTGTCCTGCATTTCCTCAATTTGAGTGTTGGTCCTCTGGTGCCCCATGGTCTATTGCTCTAAGGGATGTATTACCATAGAGTATGTGGGTGCATCATCTTGGGTTGAATGGTCTACGTGTACATCTTGTTAACTATTGGGCTGACAGCCAGCCCCTGAGGGTACATTTTATTCCAGGTGCAGAATGTATTCCAGGGCCATAGTATTGGGGGTCTCATCAGATTTCATCTGACCAGTAATTCTGGTCATTATTGAGTTTTTGGATTTTGTTCCACGTTTTTCCTCCCACTCTATCCAGCATCTCCAAATTTGATCCTTTCCTCAGGGGTTGGCACTGGTAGCCAGGCACCATCTAGTTCTTCTAGTCTCGAGGGCCATCGTGTCCTAGGGCTGATTGCTTCCAACTGCCCTTGTTTTTTGGCACTCTTCTTCACTTCTGATGCTAGAAGACTGTTAGCTGCATCTTAGATGCCCACTTGAACGCTTTTAAGACTCCAGTCACTACTGGAGGATGTAGAGCAAGGCTTTTATGTATTTTGTTGTGCCGATTGAGTCTGATGTCCCATGGCACTATGGTCATGAGATGGTAGAGCTATTGGATTTCTCTGCCATAGTGTCTGGTTGTCTGTGAGGGATTACTTTTTGTCTGTGTTCTATTGTTTCTGTAAGGACTGCAGGTATTTTGTATCACTGGTGTCTGTGCAAGATGAGCCTCAGCTGAATCTATCCTTGGTCTAGAGTATATTCCTATTCACTGACCCCCATCTGATCCTCTCAGGTTTTTATGTGTTTATCTGTAGCCTGATGTTTGGCATTAATGGCAATGCAGTATTGTAGACACATTAGTTGGTATTAGCATCTGTTGTCTATCTCTTACGTGCACAATTCGGTGTCCTCCCATTTCCTAATGTTATCATGGTGGTCACAGAACCTTTCCGTATATCCCTCCCCCTACCTGCATCAGCATGTGGGCCCCCACTAGTCTGAAATTAATCCCTTCCCTTTCCTCCCCATCCCGGTAACCTACAAAGTGAGTTCCCTATCCCAAGCAAACCCTTCTTTGTCTTTTACAGTAATGGGCTCATACAGTACTTGTCTTTCTGCAACTGACTTATTTCACTCAGCATAATGTCCTCCAGGTTCATCCACATTGTGAGATGATTCACGTATCCCTCATTGTTCTTTAATGTAGCATAGTATTCCATTGTGTGCATGTACCATAATTTGGTTATCCACTCACCTGCTGATGGATATTTAGGTTGTTTCCATCTCTTTGCTATAGTGAATTGTGCTGCAATGAACATAGGTGTTTATATGTCTGTCCATGTGCTATCTCACACCTCTTTAGGATATATTCCTAGTAATGGAATTTAAAGAAGTCTTTTGCAGCAGATTTGCCCAGTGCAATGCAGACATCTGATTTCTTGACTACTGCTTCCATGGGTTTCTTAATGTTGAGGTGTAATCCATACTGAAGGATGTAGTCTTTCATTTTCATCACTAAGTGCTTCAAGTCATCTTCACTTTCAGCAAGGAATGTTGTTGTTATTTGCCATCGAGTCAGACCCGACTCACAGTGACCCCTCAGTGGGTTTCCGAGGTGGTATCACTACAGAAGTAGATTGCCCATACTTCCTTCCGAGGAGTGGCTGGTGGGTTTAAACTGCCAGATTTCTGGTTAGAAGGTTGCATTATCTGCATATTTCAGGTTGTTAAGGAGTCTTCCTCCAATTGTGATGCCACATTCTTCTTCATACAGTCCAGCTTCTTGGATTATTTGCTCAGCATACAGATTGCATAAGTATGGTGAAAGGATACAATCCCGACATGCACCCCTTCTGATTTTACACCATTCAGTATCCCCTTGTTTTGTTTGAATGACAGCCTCTTGGTCTATGTACAGATTCCTTATGAGCATGATTAAATGTTCTGGAATTCCCATTCTTCACAATAATCCATAATTTGTTATGATCCACACAGTCAAATGTCTTTGCATAGTCAATAAAAGACAGGTAAAATCTTTCCGTTATTCTTAACTTTCAGTCAAGATCCATCTGACCAGCAATGGCTTCCCTTGTTTTGTGTCCTCTTCTGAATCCAGCTTGAATTTCCGGCAGTTCTCTATCAATTTACTGCTGCAAAAATTTTTGAATTATCTTAAGCAAATTTTACTTGCATATCATATTGTTCAATAATTTCTGCATTCTATTGGATCACCATTCTTTGGAATGGGCACAAATATGGATCTCTTCCAGTTGGTTGGCCAGGTAGCTATCTCCCAAATTTCTTGGCATAAACGAGTAAGTGCCTCCAATGCTACATCTGTTTGTCGAAACATCTCATTACATCAATTCCTGGAGCCTGGCTTTTCACCAATTCCATCAATGCAGCTTGGACTCCTTCTTTCAATACCTTTAGTTCTTAATAACATGTTACCTCCTGGAATGGTTGAACATCAGCCAATTCTTTTTCATACAGTGACTCTCTGTGTGTATTCCTTCCACCTTCTTTTGATGCTTCCTGCATTGTTCAATATTTTGCCCATAGAAAGCTTTAATATTGCAATTTGATGAATGAATTTTTTCTTCAGTTCTTTCAGCATGAGAAATGCTGAACATGTTCTTCCTTTCTGGTTTTCTAAGTCTTTGCACATTTCATTATAATACTTTACTTCATCTTCTCAAGCTTCTCTTTGAAATCTTTTGTTCAGCTCTTCTACTTCATTTCTTCCATTCACTTTAGCTACTCTCCATTCAGAGCAAGTTTCAGAGTATCTTTTGGTCTTTTTTTCCTTTCCTATTTTTTCAGAAACCAGTTGCTTTCTTCATATATGATGTTCCTGATGTCATCCCACAACTCGTCTGGTCTTCAGTCACTGGAGTTCAATGCATCAAATCTATTCTTCAGATGGACTCTAAATTCAGGTGGGATATAATCAAGGTCATATTTTGGTTCTCTAGGACCTGTTTTAATTGTCTTCAGCTTCATCTTGAACTGGCATGTGAGCAATTGTTAGTCTGTTGCACAGTCAGTTCCTAGACTTGTTTTGACTGATGTTATCAAGCTTTTTCAATGCCTCTTTCCATAAATATAGTCAATTTGATTCCTGGGTATTCCATCTGGTGAGGTCCATGGGTATAATTGCCATTTATGTTATTGGAAAAAGGTATTTGCAATGTATGTCACTGGTCTTGCAAAAGTCTATCAGGCAATCTCCAGCATCATTTCTGTCATCAAGGTCATATTTTCCAACTACCAGTGATTCTTCTTTGTTTTCAACTTTCTCATTCCAATCACCAGCTGGTTTACTTCATTCCACTTCTATTCATAAGGTTTTCAGTGGCTAATTTTCTCAGAAGTGGATGACCCCATCCTGCTTCCTAGTCTGTCTTAGTTTGGAAGCTCTGCCAAAACCTGCCCACCATGGGTGACCCTGCTTGCATCTGAAATACCAGTGGCATAGTTTCCAGCCTTACAGCAACATGCAAGCCACTGCAGTGTGACAAATTGACAGATGAGTGGTGAACAATACATCTTGACTGCATGTTCTGTCAATTTCAGACTGCAGAAGTTGGTAAAAAAAAAACTTCAATCTCTTCATCTTTGGCTTTAGTTGTTGGTGCACAAATTTGAGTAATAGTAGTATTAACTTTTCTTCCTTGTAGTCATATGGATATTATCCTGTCACTGACAGCATTGTACTTCAGGATAGTTCTTGAAATGTTCTTTTTGACAATGTATGTGACACCATTCCTCGTGGTCATTTCCAGCATAGTAGACCATAAGATTGTCTGATTCAAAATGGCCAATATCAGTACATTTCAGCTCACTAATACTAGGATATCGATCTTAATGTGTTTCATTTTTTACAACTTCCAATTTTCCTAGATTCACATTTTGTACATTTCACATTGTGATTATTAATGAATGTTTGCAGGTATTTGTTTCCCTTTTGAGTTATGCTCCATCAGCAAATGAACATCCTGAAAGTTTATTCTATCCATGTCATTAAGATCAACTCTACTTTGAGGAGGCAGTTCTTCCTCAGTTGTTGTTTTGAGTGACTTCCAACTTGAGGGGCTCATCTTCTGGCACTGTATCAATGTTTCACTGCCATTCATAAGGTTTTCAGTGGCCAATTTTCTCAAATGTGGATGGTCCCATCCTTCTTCCTAGTCTGTCTTGTTTGGAAGCTCTGCTAAAACCTGCCCACCATGGATGACCCTACTTGTATTTAAAATACCAGTGGCATAGTTTCCAGACTTACAGCAACATGCAAGCCACTGCAATGTGACAAATTGACAGATGAGTGGTGAACATTATGCTTAGGGCCCACCAGCAGAGGGCATTATGCTTAGTGAAATAAGTCAATTACAAAAGGAAAAATATTGTATGAGACAACCACTGTAAAAAGTCAAGGAAATATTTACACACAGAAAGAATCATTCTTTGAGTTTGCCAGCTGTGGGTGGGGAAGGGAAGAGAAATCATGAACAACAGGGTAGACACATATTAACTTGGGTGAAGGAAAAGGCAATATACAATAAGGGGGGAGATCAGCAAAAAATGGTCAAGGAGAAGGAAAACACTGGGAGGAGCACAAAATTTAAAGGCAACAAAGGTAAACACTAGTACATACACAATTGTGAATAATAGTAATAACAATAATATATGGGTGGATATATAGATAGACACTCAAGATAAACAGGGGTGGGAAGGCAAATGGAACTACACCCACAAATATATATATAGGTTTGACAGAGGCTACTTCTACATATGTATGTATATGTGCTGCAAATATATACATGAATATAGTAGAGCATACAGTAGGCAAAGTTATGAAAACTTCTTATCCATAAATAAGTACCTAAGGGTCACTGGGCCTGCAATCTCAATATCATAGTCTCAGGGGACACCAACATCAATTGGCATAAAGTAGTCCACAAAGGCTTGTTGTCTTTGCTGAGTAGCAACAAGTCTTAAAAGCCTTCAAGCAGCCACTGAAAATGCAACTATCAGTCTCTCCCTGTCTGGAGCAAAGAAGCGTGAAGAAAATCAAAGACTCAAGGAAAAAATTAGTCCAAAGGACCAAATGGACCACATGAACCACAGCCTCCATTAGATTGAGACCTGAAGAACTAGATGGTGCCTATAAGGTGAACAGTAACACCAAGGAGGTAAAGACCCCTTAAACAATCAGCCACATAAAATCAAAAGGGCAGTGTTTGCCTAGGAATAAAGTTCAGAAGGCAGGAAGAGGTGTGTGATAGTTAAGGCTGTGTGTCAACTTGGCTGAGACATGATTTTGAGTGGATTGGCAGTTGTGATGAAGTTATTCCCCATGATGAAATTGGATGTAATCACTTTCATGGTGGAATCTGTGTGAGCAGCTAATCAGTTGAAGTGGTGTTCTGTGGACTCCTGAGTCTGTGGGAATTGACCCAGCCCTTGAGGGCCATAGAAGAGAGAAAGAGAAGTCGCTGGCTGGTTTGAAGTACAGGGAGGTATGTGAACTCTCAAGCTTGCAACTGGTACCCATGACCTAACTTGGATGGCTAGAGCTGAGCTGAACACAACCCAACCAAGGAAGAGGTATGCTACACTCAAAAAGAACTGCTTGATTTTGATAATATGCACAAATAAACCTAGAGAATATGTGTAGGAATGGCTACTAATGGTGTGGGATAATGGTGCAAAGAACATAATGTTGGGTCTGTCTGAATTTATTGATTTGGGCCCACTAAGTACAGATTCTTCATTCAAAGTTTCAGTTTGAGAGGTTAGGAAAGGATCTAATAGTTTATTTGGTTGACTCGCTGACTCATGAGAAATGTAGTAGCCTACATTAAGTAAAGTTGAAATACCAGACCTGTCTTGTTATAATGCAGAAGAAGGTATCCAAAGGCTTGGGGAAATTGACATGTTAGAATGGATTTATCATATTAGACCCATAGACCCACAAGTGGAGTGCCCAGAGGACAAAACTTTTACCAGTATAATGAGGAACAAATTTGTGAAGGGAGCTTCAGCATCCATGAAAACTGCTGTAACTACTACTCCTTTATGTTAGCCATATTTGACAGTGGGAACTGCATTGGGACTGATTAGACTCCATGATCCAAGTGGAAGCAATTAATTGACAAAAATAAGGTGAGCATGGTTACCATAATGGACAGCAGAGTCAAAGCAGTAATCAGAACAATCGGACTCACGTGGATTTATGGTGTTGGCTACTTAGGCATGGTATCTCTAGGAGTGAAACAGACAGGAAATCCACTAAATATTCATTTGATCTGTACAAGTAGAAGAATTCTATGTCAAGTGAACAGCAGCCTATGACAGGGTAGAAAAGAAGGACAAATAGAAATGATAAACACAGAGAGGAAGTGGAAAGAGTCTGATATTATATATATATTGTGGGGATTGCAACATAATGTCACAAAAATATATATATATGAATAATTGTATGGAAAAACCAATTTGCTCTGTAAACTTCACCCAAACCACAATAAAAAGTTTGTAAAAATAAACACACAGGCAGTCATTCAAATTGAAATGAAAGGATATTAGGCAACAATTTGAATCCACGTGGAAATAAAACTTTAAAGAGCACAAATAAAAGTAACTACAAAAAGTAAATATAAGTGACAGCATGAATATACTTTCTGTGTTTTTTCCCAAAACTAATTTAAAAGAAATTAGCATCAGTCAATAATCATAAATCTAAGCTGATGGGCACGCAATGAATAAAGTGATAATTTGTGATGACAGCATAAAAGAGGGTGAAAAAGAGAAGTATATATGAACAAAGTTTTTGTATAATACTGAAATTAAGTTGGTATTATTATGAACGGTTGTTGGCTCCAATTCATGGCAACTTTATGTATAACAGAACAAACATTGCCCAGTCCTATATTAACTAAATTAAGATAGTAATGACAATGCCCAGAGAAACCACAAATAAAATAATTTAAAAATAAAGCAACAATAAGAGAATTAATATGGTACATTAGAAAATAATATATTTAAGACAAAAGAAGGCAGTAAAGGAGAAGTTAAGGGGTAAAAAAGATATGACATAGAAAACAAATAACAAAACAGAAGACATAAATCCCACCTTATCAATAATTATATTATATTAAATAGTTAAACTCTCCAATCAAAAATTAAAGATAGGCAGAATGATTTTAAAAACTATGGTACAACTATATGCTGCCTATATGACCAAGAACTTAAATTTAAATACTTTGAGAGTAAAAAAGTGGGAAAAAAACAGAACATGCAAATGGTAACCAAAAGGAGTTGGAGTGACTATACTAATAGTAGATAAAATAGACTTTAAGATAAATATTTTTACTGAATAATATTTATTATTGCTATCAACAAAGAATATTTTATAATGGCAAAAGGGTCAATCCATCAAGGGATACAAAAATTGTAAACAGGTATGTACCAAACAACAGACCAAACATACATGAAGTAAAAACTGACATCCAACATGGTATTGGAGATCATAGACAAGGCAATTCAGCAAGAAAAAGAAATATAAAGCATCCAGATTGCAAAGATGTACAACTAAACCTATTTTCAGATGACATGATCCAAAGAATCTACCTAAAATAACAAAAACATACGACCACTCAAAAAACATGCAGATGAATATTCATAGCAACATTATTCAAAGGTGGAAACAACCCAAACGTCCATTAACAAATGAATGTATAAATAAGACGTAGTATATCCATACAATGGAATATTCATCCATAAACATGAATGGCATACACATGTTATAGCATGGATGATCCTTGAAAACATCGTAAGTGAAAGATGCCAGACATAAAAGCATACATAGTATATGATTCTATTTATATGAAATATCCAGAACAGGCAAATCGATAGAGATGGAAAGCAGATTAGTGGTTGTCAAGGGATGAGGAGAGGGGGACTTAAGTGACTACTACTGGCTATGGGGTTTTTTTTGAAGCTGATAAAAATTTCTTGTAATTAGTGGCATGGGTGACTATACTAAAAACTATACTAAAAACTATACTAAAAACCACTGAATTACTCACTTTAAAATGTTGAATTGTATATGTGAATTATATATCTATATAAAAAAGTAAATTTATAAAATCATTGCAAATATGTATCTATTAATGCTGATCTATAATGAGATTTTACAAATTTTGTTTTTGAAAATGTCATTTCACACAAATGTTATTGTTGTTGTTGTGAGCTATTGAGTCAATTTCAAGTCATAGAGACCTATAGGACAGAGTAGAATCGCCCCATAGGTTTTCCTAGGCAATTTACAAGACCAGATCACTAGTCACTTCTCTCTACAGAATGGCCTGTGGGTTCAAACTGATGACCATTTGGTTAGCAGCCAAGCATTAACCACTGTGTCACCAGGGCTCCCTTTACACGGATACATACTGCCAAATACTGGTATCAGTGCATGATCTCATGATTTTAATTAAGTATATTAATCACTTGAAAGCATGTATAGATTTATATTAAATTCTTTTCCTGATATTTTCCTTTTAGCATGTTATTACGTTACAAATTAACTACTTCCAACTGAAGATTATGTGAAAGCTCCTCAGTTTCACAGTTAAATGATTTCTGAAATATGAAGTTTCCTTTGTACTTGTATCAAGCTCAAAAAATGCTGCTGGAAAATATTTCTGCTACAAATTTGTGTAAGAATTGAGACCTCATTATTTGTGACTTTTGGTAGCATAGGGAGTATATAAAGCAACTTGACATTATTTGTGATTTAACAACTTTAGTCAAAAATGACTTTACTGCAACTTAATTTCTCATCAGGAGCTCCGGTAGCTCAGTGGTTAAAGTGATTGGCTACTAAACAAAAGGTTGGCAGTTCAAACTCACCAACCTCTTCACAGGAGAAAGATGTAGCAGTCTTCTTCCATAAAGATTATGCCTTGAAAACAGTATAGAACAGTTCTACTGTTTGCTATAGGGTCACTGTGAGTCATAACCAACTCACTGAATAGATTTTAAGAAAGCACTGTTTGCTTTCTAAATTCAGGTTAATTCATTAAGAAATATTATCAAATCAGCAGCAACAGACCTGTTTCCAGAGCCATTCGGTGTTCAATAATAGTGATTCAGAGATTCCTTTCATTCACAAAAAGTTGAATCACAGTTCTGAGTTTAAAAAAAAAAAACACAATTAAGGGTTACCACTGCTAAGCTATTGAACTACTATGCAAAAGGTCAGGTCAGGATATTTATCTTCTGTTTATGACAAAAATTCAGAGAAATGACAACAGTTAAATCCACAAGAGTCAATGACTTTCACTGTTATCACTACTAGTTCAATGACACATGATAGATTAAAATACTTTCTGCAAAGTACTTGCTGATGAATAATATAATGAATAGCTAAGAGCTTTAAATACTTTTCATTTTCAAAGGCTTTGTTAATTTGTTCAACTAGGACATTCTCTGTTTCACACTTATTTTTACTACCATCAGTTATAACACATTTTAGCCTATACCATTTCAGGTTGTACAAAATTCATGTTCGTTGAAATTTTTCTCAAATGTAGTTTTTCCATGCAGAGTTCATTCTTCAGACTCTTCCAATTTATATTGATTGTTTAAATAAACAAGTCAGTTGAAAGACCTATCTGCAGAACACCTACCCCAGGGCGATGCACCCACCTACTCTAGGGAGATGCACCCCTTCGAACAATCAGCCATGAGACACCAGAGGGACAGCATTCACATAGAGGGAAAGCTGGACAGACAGGAATGCACAGCTAAGAAGGGCACCGGGAGGGGCTAGTCACAGGGAGGGGAGGGGATGGTAATCGGGGTGAAATCAAACGTACACGAACTACTGAATATAAAACAAATTTGCACCCAAAGCACAATAAAATTGTAAAAAAAAATAAATAAACAAGCAAACAGAAAAAGAAAACTGAGGAACATCAGTAACATCTGTCAACTCCTCAGCAACCAAGGAAAACCACTTGAAATCATCTACCTTGTTTTGAATTGACTATTGACGTTCCTCCTAATGTCCTCAATTCTGAGAAACTATTCTCACCAAAAGGCTAATAATCTTAAGCAAATGTGTTTTCTCTGGACACATTTCTTCAGCTGTTACAATCAACATGATTTAATTCACAGTCAGTAATCCTGTTTGTCTAACAAATGAACCACTTGGAAATTTATTTTGAGTGCAGCTTTATTTTTATTTTTGGAAAAAAATTCTGCTGTGATGAGATATTTCATGTTGAATTCTGTAATGACTATTGCTTTCCTAGGAGCTCTGGTGACGTAGTGGTTAAGTCATTTGGCTGCTAACCAAAAGGTTAATAGTTTAAACCCACCAGCCACTCTGTGGAAGGAAGATGAAGCAGTCTGCTTTCAAAAGGGTTTGCTGCCTTGGAAACCCAATGGGGGTGGCAGTGACCCGATGGCAGTGAGTTTTGTTTTGTTTGGTTGTTTTCCTATGAGTTGAGAAGACAGTGATGAATAGTCTGGTAACATTAATGTATATTATATTCTTTCAGCACAGCTATAGTGTCATTGCATAATAAACAAAATGTGTCAAAATTCAATTTGTCAACAAAATAATCTATACTCCACTGTGCTTTAGAAGTATAATATTCAAAGTCCACTTTTCGCTTCTTTTCTTGTTTTGACATAATGGGACTAAACTGGTAATAAAAAAGTAAATAAAATGGCATGGTACAGAAATACACATGGTACCTGAAGTGCTGTCAAGTTACAACTGCATCACCACAATTTATACTGCACCAAGCAGCAGTAGGAAGCAAAGAGACAGCCACGTATGTTTTCTGTCACAATCACTTCACACAGTTATAATAGCACAAAAGCAGGCATAGAAAATATGTAAACAAATGAATGTGGCAGTGTTTCACTAAAAATTTATTTGTGGACAATTAAATGTGAGTTTTGAGAAATATTTATGCATCAAGAAATATTATTATTCTATTTTTTTCAACAACTCAAAAATGTAAAAACCATTCTTACTCACACAAAGAGTACAAGTAAAACTCTGGCAATCTGAGCAAGATTGGTGGATTGGATTAATGTAAATATCCTGGTGTGATATTATACTACACAGTTTTGCAAAGTGTTACCTTTTGGAGAAACTGGAAAGGTGTAAAAGGGATATATATGTATTGTTTGTTATAAAAACATGTGCATCCATAATTATCTCAATTAAAATTTCAATTAAAAAGATTCTTAGCCCACAGACTATGTAAAAATACTTTGAGCTGTGGTCCATAGGTTGCTGACCCCAGAATTAGACAATGGTCTATCAGACATGACAATAAATGTTGAATCCGTAAAAGAACAAATTGATTAATTGAATTTTTTTAAAAATGGAAAATATATACTGTTCAAAAGATACTGTATCCAGAATAATTAAAGAACTCTCAAAACACAGCAAAAAAACAATCTATTTTTTTAAATGGGCAAAAGTTTTTAACAGACACGTCATTAAAGAAATGGTTGGCAAATAAGGAAATTAAATAATGATCAACATCATTAGTTATTAACATCACAATGAGAGACTGCTATACATCTATTAAAATGTCTAACATTAAATAGACTGGCTATACCACGTGTTGGCAAAGATGTGGAACAACTGAAATTCTCATGCACCACTAGTAGGAATGTAAAACGGTACAATACTTTTGAAGACAGTTTGGCATTTTCTTAAAACATTAAATATACACCCACCCATCATAGTATCCAACCATTCTACTCATAGGTATTTACTCAAGAGAAATGGAAATACAAAGACTTGCATGCTAATGTTCAAGACAGTTTCATTTTTAATAGCCAAAAACTATACACAACTCAAATGTCTACCAATGAATGAATCAATAAACAAATTATGGTATACCTATACAATAGACTGCTACTCAGCATTATAAAGAATAAACTATTGATACACACAACAATATGATGAATCTCAAATAATTATGCTGAATGAAAGAAGCACAAATAAAAAGAATACATGCTATATGATTCCTTTATATAAAATTCTAGAAAATGTAAAGTAATCTATACTGACAGAAAACCAATCATTGATTGTTTATGGTGGGAGGTGTGGAGGATCTGGAGAGACAGATTACATAGAGGTACAAAACACTTTTTGGGATGATGATGACTATTTTGTTTCTGATGATGGGTTCACAGGAGAATACATATGTCAAAATATATCAGATTTCACACTTTAAATATGGATAGTTTAGTGTTGTCAATTAAACCTCAAAAAAGCTAATTTTTTTTTCTTTTTTTTCAGTGAAGGAAAATCTTACAGAATTCTTCACCAGATGACCTGCCGTACCAGAAACATTAAAGGAAGTTCTCCAGATGGAAGGAAAATGATAACAGTTGGAAACATAGATCAACAGAAGAGAAAAAAAAAAAACACTGGAAATAATAAATATTGCAGTAAATATAAAAGATATTTGTCTTATTTAAAAGATTATGGTCATTTAAAGCAAAAATAATAATAATGTAGAGTTTATAATCACATAAAAGTAAAATTAATGGTAACAATAACACAGAGGATAGGAGGTAGAAATGGAGTTAAACTGTTGTAAGATTCTTGGGGGGTGGGGGAAGGAGTGCATTGGTGGTTCACTGATAGAATTCCCCATTCTATGCAGGAAACCCAGTCAGATTCCCAGCCAATGCACCTCATTGACCATCACCTGTCTGTCAGTGGAGTTTTGCACATTAATATGATGTTGAACAAGTTTCAGCAGAATTTCCAGATTAAGACAAGGAAAAAAGGCTTGGTGACCCACTTTTAAAAATCATCCAATGAATATAAATCACAACATTCTGATCCACAACAGATCGTGAAGATGATGCAGGACTGAGGCAGCATTTCATTCTATTTTGCATGGGGCCTCCAAATCAGGGGCCAACTCTACAGCAGCTATCAACAGCAAGGTTCTTTTATTACTCAAGAAGTAGCACAATGTTATTTGAAGGTAGGTTGTGATAAGTAAAAGATCTATATTATGAACTCAAATCCTAGTACAATTACTTGAGAGAGAGAGATCAACTAAGCCAATAGTGAAGAAAAATAGACTAAAAATATTCTATCCAAAGCAGACAAGAAAAGGAAGAAAAAGGAACAAAGAACACATAAGACATATAGAAAACAAATTATGATATACAAAAATAAATCAATATAAACCACCATATCAATGGAATAAAATAGGAAAACCATCAAGCATCTTAATAAGTGCAGAAAAGTATTTGACAAAATTCAAGGCCCATTCATGATGGAAAAAAAAAAAAAAACACCTTTCAGGAAACCAGGAATAGAGGAGAACTTGCTCAACATAATAAATTAAAAAAAAAAAAAAACTGACTCATAGGGACCCCTCCTTGGGTTTCTGAGGTGAATCTCTACAGAAGTAGATTGTCCAATCTTCCTTCTGAAGAGTGACTGGTGGGTTTGAACCACCAGCCTTCTGGTTAGCAGTCAAATACCTTAGGCACTATACCACCAAAAAATCTATAGCTAACATTATACTTAATGGTGAAAGACTGAATCGTTTTCCCCTAACATCTAGAAGGATATCCATTGTCATCCCTCTTATCCAATGTAATGCCGAAAGCTCTAGCCAGTGCAATAATGCAAGAAAAGGAAATACAAGGCACACAGATCAAAAAGGAAGAAATAAAACAGTTCCTATTTGCAGATGCCATCTCCCGTCCGTCAGTTTGTCATACTGTGGTGGCTTGCATGTTTCTGTGATTCTGGAAGTGATGCCACTGGTGTTTCAAATACCAGCAGAGACACCTACGGTGTCATCAGACTTCCAAAAATTGGTCAATGAAAACTCTATGGATCACAGCAGAGTATTTTCTGATATAGTGCTGTAAGATGAAACTCCGAGGTTAGCAGGCACTCAAAATATACAATAGCCACAACTAAAGACTCAAGCACAGCAAGGAACATGAAGATGGTACAGAACCAAGCAACATTTCTTGCTGTCGTTCTTGGGGTCACCATGAGTCAGAACTGACTTGATGACAACTAAAAACCACAATTTGCTGATGACATGATGGTTTATGTAGAAAATCTCAACTAATTTACAAAACTTCTCTTAAACCTCAGGAGTTCAGCAAGATTGCAAGATAGATGCTATTGGTATGTGTTAGGAGCCATTGAGTCAGTTCCAACTCATAGCGAGCCTATGTGCAACAGAACAAACACTTCCTGGTGCTGTGTCATCCTCACAATCAGTGCTGTGTTTGAGCCCCATGTTGCAGTCACTCTATTAACCCATCACATTGAGGGTTTTCCCTTTTTCTGATGACCCTCTACTTTCCCAAGCATGACATCCTTCTCCAGGGACTGGTCCCTCCTAGTAACATGTCCAAAGTATGTGGGAGGAAGTCTTCCCATCCTCATTTCTAAGAAGTATTCCAGCTGTACTTCTTCCAAGACTGATTTGTTTGTATTTCTGGCAGTCCATGCTTCACCAGCACCATAATTCAAAGGCATTGATTCTTCTTTTGTCTTCCTTACTTATTGTCCACCTTTCTCATGCACATGATGCAATTGAAAATGCCACGGTGAGGCACACCTTAGTCCTCAAAGTGATATCTTTGCTTTTTTAACACTTTAAAGAGGTCTTCTGCAGCAGATTTGCCCAATGCAACATGTCGTTTGATTTCTTGACTGATGCTTCCATGGGCATTGATTGTAGATAAAAGTAAATTAAATCCTTGACAACTTTAAACTTTTCTTTGTTTCTCATGATGTTGTTTATTAGTCCAGTTGTGAGGATTTTTTTTTCTTTATAAGGAGATATAATCCAAACTGAAGGCTGTAGTATTTGATCTTCATCAGTAAATAAGTACTTCAATTCTCTATGCTTTCAGCAAGCAAGATTGGGTCATCTGCATATCACAGGTTCTTAATGAGTCTTCTTCCAAACCTGATGCCATGTTCTTCTTCACATAGTCACTTTTAAATTATTTGCTCATCATACAGATTGTATAAGTATGGAGAAAGGATATAAACCTGATGCACACCTTTCCTGCTTTAAACTATGCAGTGTCTTTTCTGTTTGAACAACAGCCTTTTGGTCTATGTATAAATTCCTCTGAGTACAATTAAGTGTTCTGGAATTCCCATTCCTCACAATGTTATCCATAATTTGTTATGATCCACACACCTGTAAACATCTTTCTGACATTCTCTGCTTTCAGCCAAGATCCATATGACATCAATAATGATAACCCTCATTCCATATGCTCTTCTGAATCCAGTTTGAATCTCTGGAAGTTCCCTGTTGACGTACTACTCTGTTTTTAAATTATCATCAGCAAAATTTTATTTGTGTGTGATATTAATGGTAGTGTTGGATAATGCCTGCATTTTGTTGGGCCACCTTTCTTTGGAATGGGCACAAACATGGATCTCTTTTAGTCAGCTGGTCTAGTAGCTGTCTTCCAAACTTCTTGGAATAGACTAGTGAATACTTCCAGTGTTACATCCATTTGTTGAAACATCTCAATTGATATTTCATCAATTCCTGGAACCTTGTTTTTTGGGGTTTGTTTTGGTTTGGTTTGGTTTGGTTTTGGTTTTTTCTTTTTAATGCCTTCAGAGCAGCTTGGGCTTCTTCCCAATGCTATCAGTTCTTGATCACAGATAGAAGATAAATATACAAAATTCAATTGTATTTCTATATAGACCTGACCTTCAAAAATGCAATACTATTTACAATTACTCAAAAAGAGCATTTAGGCATAAATATAACAAAACATTTACAGGAATTGTATACTGTAAACTACAAAATCCTGATGAAGAAAATCAAAGAATATCTAAATAAATAGAGAGGCATATTTATTGATTGGACAACTCAACATAGTACAGATGGCAATTCTCCCAAAATGAAATACAAGTTTAACATAATTCCTACCAAGTTCCCAGTAAGAATTCTTATGCATATAGACAAGATTATTCTAAAATTTATATGGAAAGTCAAAGGAAGTAGAATAGTTAAAAATTTCTTGAAAAAAGAATAAAGTGTGAGGAATCACTCTTCCTGATTTCAAGAATTATATAGCTACAGTAATCCAGATGTTGTGCTATTAGCAGAGGGATAGAGACATAGATCCAAAAAAAAAAAAACAAACTTACTGCCACTGAGTTTATTCCAACTCATAGCAACCCCCTTTGGGTTTCCAAGGTGGTAAATCTTTACAAAAGTAAATTGTCCAGTCTTCCTTCTGAGGAGTGGCTGATGGGTTTGAACTGCCAGCCTTCTGGTTAGCAAATGCTTTAGGCACTATGCCACCAGAGCTCCTTATACATAGATAAGTGCTACAAAATAGAAAACCCAGAAATAAGTCCACATGAATATGCCCTTGGAAGTCAGACTTTAAGTTCTTTTATCTCCTTCTTTAACAAATGAAGAGCAAGCTCTGGATGACGTCATCATAGATTTTTATATAAAAGAGGTCTAGACCAGACAGCAAGAAGTATAAAAGTCTATTTCTTTCTTTGTCAGTGAATTTGTGGAGAGGAATGAAAAGAGGGAGGGGAAACAGAAAATGAGGCAAGTATTTCCTGACCTACTGCAAAAAGGGCAAGGAGGCCACATCTTCTGACCTCCTCTAACCCCACAAGAGAAAGACAGAGTCACTATCAGTAACCCAAGGCCTATTCCTGCAAGGCCAGACATGCTGCCTCCCTCTAGCCCTTTCACCAACCGTTCCTCCCAAACCACCCACCACCTCTCTCCTGGGTTTGATAATTCACTGCAGTGGCCACACAGAAATCACAGATTACAGGGTTTATTAGGGAAGCACCAGGCAGCAATTCAAGCTCAGGAAAAATGCTCAGTCTCTCTCCCAACCCACCTTTTCTCAGCCAACAGTCTCTGTCAGTCTCTCTCCCAGCAGTGCATGTCCCTCGGTATCTCACTTAGCAATGCATGTCTCTTGTGTCTCTTTCAGCAGCACATCTTTCTCAACCAGCGGTCAGAGAGAGACTTCTGCCTCCAGGAGGCCTCCTTTTGAGCCCGACAGAGTGGCCAAACCAACCAATCATAACATCAGAATTCTAAACACCTGAAGGGAGCTCTGGTAGCATAGTGCCTAAGGCACTTGACTGCTAACCAGAAGGCTGGTGGTTCAAACCCACCAACCACTCCTCGGAAGGAAGGTTGGGCAATCCTACTTCTGTAGTGATACTGCCTCGGAAACCCAAGGAGGGGTCGCTATGAGTCGGGGCCGACTCGACAGCAAATAACAACAACAACAAGAAGCACCTGAAAGAGAGCAGGAACCTCCCAGAACATTGTTTAGTGCCACTCCCAATAGAAATACCCCAGGTGGACAACTTTAGCAATCAGGAGCTCCTCAGTTACTCATGGCAAATTCCACCTTGGAGTTTACAAAGACTTATGGTAGAAAAGCCACACTAAGTAATTTATTACACTGCACCTACCCTCTTCAGGCTGAAGTAACAGGGAGGAGAAACTTGTAGATAAGATGAAAGGAATGTTAAGGGAAAGGGGCCTTTTTGCCATATGGGACTCAAAGATAAAACTGCTGTGTAAGGCAACCCTGTTCTAATAGAACACAGCCCCAGCACAGTAAGAGGGCATAATAGGATAGTCAGGCAGAGGGAGCTGAATTATCATATCTAACTTCTCATCTTGTGAAGTAAACCCAGAGATTTCCAAATACTCCTGAGGAAAGGATGTAAAAGGTCATGACATGGGGCCTTCTACAGTGACCAAGGAGAACCATCAAAGAGGTTATAGGGATACCAAACCGTATGGACCACTGGGCCCTGACAAAGCAGAGTTTAAAGTTTCATCAGACATTATATCTGTTGTTGACTTCATAAGCAGATAGCAATATATTACCTAAGGATGGGGTCCACTAATACAGCTCAGCAGTTATCAACCAGTGTATACCCAAAAAACAGCATAAGGCCAGGGGACCCCTCCCCCAGCATACTTCCATACACCAATTTAAGGAGAAGCAACATCACTGTTTGCATTTGTCCTTCAAATAGGGGACGTAAACAGGACACTGGCCTTCTATCCCCTATAAGAACACAAGGAAAAAATGAATTTCTCTCTCTCTTTCTCTCTCTTGCTCTCTTTTTTTCTTCAGGAAATAAATTCTAGATCTGTTGCTCAATCTGAAATTTCCTTTTAGTCCAAAGAGTCCAAATACCTGTAGATTGGATATATCAATTATTTATGAAAATAATATAAATAGAAGATAACATTATATAGACACCCAAGGGATAGAGCAGCCTGACAAAAATTCTAAATTTCTATTTCAGGTGAAACCCGCTAGGGGATTCCAATCTCACACCCAAATCTCTAGAAATACTGAAAAACGGCAAAACGTGAATAGACAGGATACCCTTAAGTCATCTTAAAGAACTTTAGATGGATGACCCTAGTCTATCCTGCAAAGGACCAGAGGTTCGTCAGGATATATGCTTTCATATGCATGTTAAAGCTGGACAGTAAACAAGGAAGACCGAAGAAGAATTAGTGAGCTCTAGTGGCGTAGTCCCTAAGGCATTTGACTGCTAATCAGAATGCTAGCGGCTCAAACCCACCAACGACTCCTCAAAAGGAAGATTGGGCAATCTATTCCGTAGAGATACTACCTTGGAAACCCAAGGAGGAGTCACTATGAGTCAGATCCAACTCAAAGGCAGCGAGTTTGTTTTTTTTTTTTTTGGTTTGAAGAAGAATTGATGTAGTTGAATTGTGGTGTTGGTGAAGAATATTAAAAACACCATCAACTGCCAGAAAAATGAACAAATTTGTCCTGGAAGAAGTACAGCCAGAATGCTACTTAGAGATGAGAATGGGCAGACTCCATCTCACCTCCTTTGGTCATGTTGTCAGAAGGGACAAGTCCCTGGAGAAGGATATCATGCTTGGTAAAGTAGAGGGTCAACGAGAAAAGGGAAGACCATCAATGAGATGAATTGACACAATGGTTGCAATGTTAGGCTCAAGCATAGCAGCAATAATGAGGATGATGCAGGACTGGGGAGTATTTCATTTTATTGTACATAGGTTTGCTATGAGTTGCAGCCAACTCAAAGGCACCTAACAACAACATCAGAAGTCCCTGCAAATTACATTTTATACATATCAAGAATAATACACACCTCACAACTTTCTAATGAAAACCTAAAGTATTATATGAAAAATAACTAAATTTGTCATATTGTTTTTGGTAAGTGCCATCAAGTAGGAAGTGACTCATAACAACCCTACGTATGCTCAGTCCTGCACCATCCTCTGAATTGTTGCTATATTTGAGCCCATTTTGCAGCCACTGACTCAATCTATCTCATTGAGGGTCTTTTTTATCACTGACTCTTGACTTTACAATATCTTTCTTCAGGGACTGGTCTTTTCTGATATCATGTCCAAACTACATGAGACAAAGCCTCACCATCCTTGCTTCTAAGGAACTTTCTGGTTGTACTTCATCCAAGACTGTAGTCCATGGTATGTTAGATATTCTTCATCAACACCATAATTAAATTCTTCTTTGCTCTTCCTTACTCATGTCCACCTTTCACATGCAAATGAGGTGAAAGAAAATACCATGGCTTGGGTCAGGTGTACCTTAGTCCTCAAAGGGACATCTTTGCTTTTTAACACTTTAAAGAGGTCTTTTGCAGCAGATTTGCCTGGTGCAATATGTCATCTGCTTTCTTGACTGCTGCTTCCGTAGGAAGGAGCTCTGGTGGCACAGTGGTGAAAGCATTTGGCTGCTAACCAAAAGGTTTGCAGTTTAAACCCACCAGCCATTCCATGGGAGAAAGATGAAGCAGTCTGCTTCCATAAAGATTTACAGCCTTGGAACCCTACAGGCAGTTCTACCCTGTCCTATAGGGTCACTATGAATGGTGAAAATAAACAAGTTGAAACATTAAAGCCTCTAAAGAGTTAAAATAAACTGTAGTCTTAGAGCACTCACCCTCTGGAACTGTATGTTCATAAATCTGATTCATTTATAGAGTGTTTTTGATGATAGGCAATTCTTTGTTGAAAGTTAAGTGCTCTTTGATATGGATAAATAAAGAAGGCTTTGGTTTGACCTAATACATTATTTTGACAAATGTTTATTGGAAATTCAATTATGGGTTCATAAATCAGTGCTACATAAGGTAAGTTCACCAATGTTCCCAGATGTTATGGTAAATACCAATAGGGTAATTAAAACAATTCCATGGAATGCTGTCCCTCTTATCACAAGGACAGTGGTCAGAGAAAGAAGAAATAGTTCATTGTCTTTAATTTAATTTACCAAAATATTTTTGCAAGATATTATGGCCATCCTTTCAATAAAAATAAATAAATAAAGTATTTGTTCCCCATTTACTTTTGGATTAAAATGGCAAAGTCACCATGGCTTCCAGCCAAACAACAGACAAGCTTACAAGGTGAACAATTATACTAGGTAGGTACAGTCCTTAGAACAATCAACCATGGGAGATGAGAAGGGCAGCATTTGCACAGGGAGATAACTCAGAGGCAAGAATGCATAGGGAAGAAAGAACATGGAACAGGTAAGCTCACGGTGGAAGTGGGAAGAGAGCTGTTACATTTTGGGGATTGAAATCAATGTCATGAAACAACATGTGTACGAACTGTTGAATGGAAAATGAATTTGCTCTGTAAACTTTCACCCAAATCACATTTTTAAAAAGTTAAATAAGAAATAAATAAAATGACAAAGTCAAGTATGATGCATGATCTGCCAGACTGAATTTCAAAACTTCCTGCCAATAAAAAGGAAAAAATAAAACCCCTTGTCAGCATATATCTTATAGCTGAACTGTGTCCTTAGAGAAGTTATTCCTTTTTCCTTCCCTATCCTTCCCTTCTTCTTCCTTCTCCTCTACCCTCCCTTTGAAATAGCTATTATATAGTGAAAAATTGAGTCCTTTTAACAATGCCCAGAATACCTGGTCCATTGTGCCCTTGACTGCATAGTGCATGGATCTGAGTTGTTTGAAAAATTCCATGACCAAGCTTATATTCTTCTTCACCAGAATGAAAACAATTCACAAAGCAATTCTGGCTGGCAAAACAACAAACCTGTTTTCAACTGAAAAGTAGAAAGACCTTTTACTCTAAAGACTTTTGAAAGTCTCTATACAGTCTAAGTGTTACCAAGCATGAAAAGGGAGAAAAGGAGACATTTAATGAAAACAGGTATTTGCATATTATAGCTGAGGGAAATTTTTCTTGACACTTGAATGTCTGAACCCAGTGAAAATATAGAAAAATAGATCTGAGTGATTAGCATTGTTGTTGTTATGTGCCGTCGAGTCAAACCCGACTCATAGCGAACCCTCCTTGGGTTTCCGAGGCAGTATCACTAGCATAATGGTATAAAATAAAACCTAAGGAATCTGTCATTTATTAATATAACCAAATTTGTGATAATTGTCTCTATTTTAAACCTTTCTAGTGATAAATCCTTAGCTGACTCAGTTTTGCTCCCTATTTTCCAAAGTACCTCTTCCTTTATAGAGAGAATGATATACATGATTACTTTAAAATATTTGAGTATATTATCTGATGGAAATAGGAAGTTTATGCTTTTCTGTATAATGAAATACTAAAGGACTATCCTTTGGTCCTTTGGAGCTTGCTCCTAAAAACAGGACACACTAAGAGTGGAAACTGATAGGTTCCTGCCTGTCACAGACTACTGGACAGACATTTGCATAATTCATGCCAAACTATCACAAGTTACACAGGCCAGCACATCAGAGATTTGTCTCTAGACCAGCCAGGCAGTGCTGAAGTGCCAGTAGGGTACGGCCACACATACAGAGTTCTGCTATTACTCTACAACTGCACTCTCAAGCCTGTTGGCTTGCCTAACAATGATAATATAAACAGAGAGCAAACAACTTAAAATGTTAGCTGTTAAGTTACTCTAATTTTCAAGTAAAGAAATTATGTCATTAAAACTGACTTAAAAGGAACAATATCTAAGTATAGCTGTTATTTGTGAAAGATAAAATATGTTATATATTGTAGAGAGAGAGCATGTGCTCTGGTGATGAAGTGGTTAAGGCATTTGGCAACTAACCAAAAAGTCAGTGGTTTGAAGACATCAGCTGTTCGGCGGAAGAAAGAAAGATGAGGCAGTCTTTGCAAAGATTCACAGTCTTTGGAATGCAATGGGGGGTCACTATGAGTCAGAATTGACTCAATGGAGTGAGTTTGGTTTTGGTTATATATATATGGCCATGTATGCATTGTATGTATTGAGCTGGTGGACCTAACCACCAAGAAATATGAGTCAGAAGTGAACCATGTTCTTTGGGTCCAGGGTCCCTGAGCTTGGAACCTCCTAGGACCAGGACACACTGAGAGAAAGCCATCCCCTAAAGCCTGCACTCTGAATTCAGAATCAACTCAACAGCAGTGGGTTTTGGTTTGCTTCCATGAGCATTATTATGGATCCAAGTAAAATTAAACCCTTGAAAACTTTAATCTTTCCTCTATTTATCATGATGATGTTACTTATTGGTCTAGTTATGAGGATTTTTGTTTTCTTTATGCTGAGACGTAATTCATACTGAAGGCCATAGTCTTTGATCTTCATCAGTAAGTTATTCAAGTCCTCTTCACTTTCAGCAAGCAAAGTTGTGTTGTCTGCATATTACAGGCTGTTAATGAGTCTTCCTTCAATCTTGATGCTGCATTCTTCTTCAAGTAGCCCAGCTTCCCAGATTATTTGCTTATCATACAGATTGAATAAGTATGGTGAAAGCAAGGATGGATTACATGATAAGCAAGTTAAGTATATGCTAAGCCTCAACCAAACAGGGGCCCCAGTTGTCCAAAGCAAAGACCCACAGATGCCAAATAGACAGGACACAAGGAAAAGCAAGCATTGCAGTGGAAGGGAACTGGCAGGGAACTACATGAAATTGGGTATAACCTCACATTCAGTTGTTTCTCATCAACCACATAAAAACCTCCCAGCAGCACTAAAACACTTGTCTTGTGACATATCTGGTCCTATCCTACACAAAGCAAACCAAATTGTGTCTTCAGATTGAGCATTGTATTTGTGTCATGTTCTTTGCAATAACTCTACCCCCATCAAGTATCAGCAGTAGTCCAATGAACTGTGAAGATGCAGCATCAAAGACAGAAAGTGAATGAGCAAATACCTAAGTATTATTTCAAGGTGAAAAACACTTGTTGAGATCTACAGATGGTCTGCCAACAAACGTTGTACACAAACACATGAAATTATTTCTGATTGCCTTGTAACAACTATTTCTTTCGACTATCTCAGACCTGAAGAACAAAACTGTATGTTCCAAAACAATTTTTCACTTACTAATTTTCAAAAATAATTTTTTTTGTTAATGTCCAAATTTGAATATAAATTTTATTTTACAAAATTTTACTTGTTTTTAATCTTTTAGTTATTTCCTATTATTCAAATTTATTTCCTATGGTAGAACAAAATTTTTTAAGTAACATTTTATATCCAGGTAAAATGAAACAGCAACAAATAAGTGGAGTGCAAAAACAAAAGCTCACAGAAGATAAGAAAAAATATTTGTGAAAACCTGAAGACAATTCCAAAATTAACTTCCTTTTTAAAAAGTAATGAATCAGAAGTGATTTCCTCCATTGAACAGATGAGTTTAAGGGTGCAAATCATACTGGTATTGCTAGTGTTGAAATTACTAACAGCTGTATGAATATAACAGAATTTGTTCCAACTTCTGCATCCAATTCTTGGGGTAGTGAAAAAAAATAAGTAATGGTGTAGAAAGGGAAACTATTTTAGAATCTGAAATTATCACATCTGCATACCCCATAAATAACAGAAACATACATTCTGCCTTGTAGAATGATTTATCTTCTAATGATGATTGTCAACATGACAGTGAATTATTCAAAAATTTGTGCTGAAAATTTCTGGATGATAAACAATTTGAAAACACAATGTACAAAATACTGATTATTAAGAAGGTCACTGTTGTAGAAGCATTAGAAAGAATGAAATAAGTGGAAGACAGAAATCCTTCAGAAGTATCTAGTGCCAGAGATCAATTTCACATCATCATTGACACACTTGAATCTTGTGTGAAAAGAAGGGTGAAAGTGTATATAGTTCTTTCAAATAGATTTCCCTTCTTAAACAATGTGGATAAACTTGATGAAACATACATGAAGACATCCAAGAAATTACCACAGGTGTATCATGATGACTTAAATATAAATCTTTATGGAGAAGTGCAACAATTTCATTCTTACATAAAAACTCAGTTTTACAGATTCAGGAAAGACAAATTTTACTCATGTATAATTTGGTCATATATGATTCCATGACAGAAGATAAAATACAACATGTATTTCCCAATGTTAAAACTACTTTATACATATTCTTAACTGTAATGATCATAAACTGCTCAACAGAATGCTCATTTTCATCCCTAAAGAGATTCAAAAGCCCTCAGCATACAACTATGATTTAAAAAAGACTTGACTCATTATCCTTATTGTATATGGGACAAGATATTATCTGGCACCTTAAAGTTGTGATAAAATCATTGAAGAGTTTGTAAGAACAAAAAATAGAAAGAAATATTTTTAATTGTAACATATTGGAGATGAAAGTCTATCTAAAAATAAAAGACAGTAAATTGATGTAATTCTCTACTTGCTACAGATGGATTTCTTCACTGCTGCTTCTAGGGGCAGTGGTTGTGGACCTGTGTTAGACTGGGTTCTCTAGAGAAGCAAAACCAGTAAAGCTTAGAGAGAGAGAGAGAAAAAAATATATCTTAGGAAAATGGCTCACATACTTATAGAAGCTGGCAAGTCCCAAGTTCTTGAATCAAACATCAAGCTGGAGGCTTTTCCCCACTCACACAGCACTGAGGAGCTCCAGGTTGGCAGGCAGTACACTGGCTGTTGACTCAATGAATGACAAATCCAAGATCTCCAGGCCGAATGGTGGATTGTTTGCTCACAGACAGTTGTAGGCATCACAACAGGATCCTGATCCACAGAAGAGTGTCTCTTTTTCCCAGGATGTCCATAAATATATTGGAAGCAGGCCACACCCCTAGGAAAACTCCCTTCCAACAGATTGGCAGCTCAAAACATATACATCCAATATCATGGGAATAACCCACATCACAACTACTTAAACCACGCAAAATTGTGGTCCAGCAAAGTTGACACACAACTCCAACTATCACAGGACCCAAGTAAAATGAAACCCTTAACAACTTTAATCTTTTCTGTTTATCATGATGTTGCTTATTGTTCTACTTGTGAGGATTTTTGTTTTCTTTACTGAAGGTTGTAGTCTTTGATTTTCCTCAGTAACTGCTTCAAGTTCTCTTCACTTTCAGTAAGGAAAGTTGTGTCATATGCATAATGCAGGTTGTTAATGAGTCTTCCCCCAATCCTGATGCCACATTATTCATCTAGTCCAGCCTCTCAGAGTATTTGCTAAGCATACAGACTGAATAAGTATAGTGAAAGATACAACCCTGATGCACATCTTTCCTAATGTTAAATTATGCAGTATCCTCTTGTTCTTTTCAAATAACAGCCTCTTGTTCTATGTATATGTTCCTTATGACCAAAATAAAGTGGTCTGGAATTCCCATTCTTTGAAATGTTATCCATAGTTAGTTATGATCCACATGGGTAAATGCCTTTGCATAGTCAATAATTAACACAGATAAACGTCCTTCTGGTATTCTCTGTTTTCAAACAAGATCTATCTGACATCAGCAGTGGCATCCCTTGTCTCACATTCTCTTCTGAATCTGGCTTGATTTTTGGCATTTCCCTGTCAATGTGCTGTTTTTTAATTTTCTTCAGCAAAACTTTACTTTCATGTGATATTACTGGTATTGTTTGACAATGTCTGCATATCATTAGAATACCTTTCTTTGGAATGGGCACAAGTATGGATCTCTTCTAGTCAATTGATCAGGTAGCTAGCTATCTTCTAAATTTCTTGGCATAGACAAGTGAGTGCTTCCAGCATTACATCCATTTGTTGAAACATCTCAATTCATATTCCATCAACTGCTAAAGCCTTGTTTTTCACCAATGCCTTTAGTGCATCCTAGAGTTCTTCCTTCAATACAATTGGTGCTTAATCATACACTACCTCCTAAAATACTGAAGGTCAACCAATTCTTTTTGGTACAGTGACTCTGTATTCCTTCCATCTTTTTTTGATGCTTCCTGCATCATTCAATATTTTGTCCATAGAATCCTTCGATATTGCAACTGGAGGCTTTAAATTTTCTTCAATTCTTTCAGCTTTAGAAAAAGCCTAGCATGTTCTTCTCCTTTGATTTTCTACCTCCAGGTCTTTGCACGTTTCATTATATTACTTTACTTTTTCTTCTCAAGCCACTCTTTTAAATTTTCTGTTCATCTCTTTTATTTCATCATTTCTTCCTTTTGCAAGTTTAATAGCAAGTTTCAGAGTCTCTTCTGACATTCATTTTGGTCTTTTCTTTCTTCCTCTCTTTTTAATGACCTTTTAGTTTCTTCATGTATGATGTCCTTGAAGTCATCCTACAACTCTTTTGGTCTTCAGTCATTAGCATTCAAAGTGTCAAATCTATTCTTAAGATGGTCTCTAGGTTCTGGTGGGATAAACTCAGGATTGTACTTTGGCTCTCATGGACTTTTGATTTTCTCCAGCTTCAACCTGAACTGGCGTACGAATAATTACTTAGTAATTGTCTGTTGTGTAGTCTGCTCTGGTCTTGTTCTGGCTGATGATATTAAACTTCTCCATTGTCTCTTTCCACAGATGTAGTTGATTTGATTCTTATGTATTCTATCCAGTGAGGTCCACGTGTATAGTTGCCATTTACATCATTGAAAAAAAGGTATTTCCAATGAATAGGTCATTGGTCTTGCAAAATTCTGGCATTGTGATCACTGGCATTGTTTCTAAACCAAGGTCATATTTTCCAACTGACAATCCTTCTTCTATGTTTCCAATTTTCACATTCCAGTGACTAGTATTTATCAATACATCTAGATTGCATGTTTGATCAGTTTTAGACTGTAGAAAACACCTTTGACATTAGTGGAGGGCATATGAATTTGAATAATAGTCATATTAACTGTTCTTTTTTATAGGCATTTGAATATTATCCTATCACTGACAGAACCGTAGTTTAGGATAGATCTTGAAATGCTATTTTTTAAGATGAATATGACACTATTCCTGTTCAACTTATCATTCCTGGTATTAAAAAAAAAAAAAAAAAAAAAAAACTCACTGCTGTTGAGTCAGATCTGACTCATAGCAACCCCTCCTTGGGTTTCCAAGGCAGTATCTCTAAGTAGTAGATTGCCCAGTCTTCCTTCCGAGGAGTGGCTGGTGGGTTTGAACTGCCAGCCTTCTGGTTAGCAGTCAAATGCCTTAGGCACTACGCCACCAGAGCTCCCCACTCCTGGTATGTTGTTGTTGTTATGTGCCATCGAGTCAGCCCTGACTCATAGTGACCCCTCCTTGGGTTTCCGAGGCAGTATCACTACGGAAGTAGGATTGCCCAACCTTTCTTCCGAACTCCTGGTATAGACCATATGATTATCTGATTTGAAATGGCCAATACCAGTCCATTTCAGTTCACTAATGCTTATGATACTGATCTTTATATAATTCCAAATTTTTTCTAATGACTACTGAAATTTTATACAGGCATCTATAAAGATGACATGACATCAAAACCACATTAAAAATGTACTTCATACTAGTGGAAGAATGTCAAATGTAGAGAATTTCAGGAATAGTTACAATCTGCCAAACGCTATCCCATATAGTATCCCGTTGGTTTTTCACAACAGCCTAGTGAGATAAATATTATTATTATTATGGCATTTTCATTCTATATATATAGAATCCAGTACTCAGAGAGGTTAAAAAAAAAAAAAAACTCATAAAGATCACCCTGCTAATAATGGCAAGGCCTAGAATCAAATTCAGATCTTTGGGCTTCAAATAAAAATTTCTACAATACAATGAAAAGTAATTGCTTATTCAAACCAAAAATTATTACTCAGAAAGATGATATGACTCTACAGTTCTCACAAATCAAAACAAAATTTTTAAAGAGCAGCAAAAGCATCAGCAAAGGCAGCTTTTGAATTCTGTACCAGGCAAAGATTAGGCAAAAGAGGGAAAGAAAAAAATCACATATATATATTATGTTATATGCCATCGAGTCAGACCTGACTCATAGTGACCCCTCCTTGAGTTTCCAAGGTAGTATCACTACGGAAGTAGATTGCCAGCCAAGTGCCTTAGCCACTATGCTACCAGAGCTCCCATTTATATATGTATGTGTATATATGTATATATATATATATATATATATATATATATTCCTGAAAACTACTTTTGTGTTTCTCTAGGAGAAAGACATCTCAAATTCCCTATACTCTGTGATCTTTATTTTCTGTGAATTGAGGTTTTATATATCCTGTAATTTAACATTTTTAAACAATATTAGGTCCCACTTTCACAAAATTTGGACCAAGAAACACCCTTACTATGTGTAGAATTATCTCCATGAAATAGTAGACCTATTATTAAAATGTAGTCTCTTTGGGAAACTACAAACAGTTCATGTTATGCTAAAGTCTACAAAGTATATGTGCAAATGCTCATGTAGAAAAGTCCAACTTGAATTTAATGTGATCATGAAATAGGGCTTTAGCCAGAGTTAGGGTTGCATTATGCATCTCTGACTCCTACAATCCCAATGAAAAGCTTTGATTTATATCACAAATGGGAATGAGCTTCAAGAAATGGTACAGGAAATTAACATTTGACTTTGCCATTCTCATGGCTTGTACCAATACTGTAGTTAATAGCATAAACCAGTGAACCTATTAAGCAGCACATTCAATTTGTCTGTAGTTCCATTGCCCTCTAGTGACTATTCTGAAGCTGGATATGAACAGTGTTACTAGCTTTACAAGTCAGCCCACTGCTATGATTCCAACTCATAGTGACCCTATAGAACAGAACAGAACTGCCCCACAGGGTTTCCAAGTCCGTAAATCTTTACAGAAGCAGACTGTGACATCTTTCTCCTGTAGAGCAGCTGGAGAAAGTGGTTAGCAGCCAAGTACTTTAACTACTGGACCACCACTACTCCTGAAAAGTCAGCAGTGCTTAAAGTAGAGTGGGTAGACTAGCAACATCAGCAACACCTGGGAACTTCTTAGACATGCAACTTTTTGAGCGTCAAGTCAGATCAACTGACAGAAACTCTGGACCAGGTTCCCAGCAATCTGTTTTGATGGGTCAAAGAACCACCAGTCAAAGAAGAATATACTCTTATATATTATATGAAGTATGGGTGAAAGTATGCAGATGTATGAGTGCTCTTTTATAAAAGTATTGTTCATAATTATTTCTCTACTTTTTCTAGATTTTCCAAATTGCAAAAGGCCTCTTATGTGCTCAGAATAGTCTAGAAAAAGCTTGTAATTTCTTTGAAAGTTAAGTGCTATAATGCCATAACTGAACAAGATAGAAAATAATGGAATAAAAGTAAATTCATTAGACATTGAAAGTTCATTTTAAGAGTTTACTACTAGCTAAAACATCTAACCAGCATCTAGTCATTGATTTCTTGGCTATAAAATCAATGAGAAAATATTGTTTGTTGAGTGGAATGAATTTTCAATCCAGTTTTGTGTGGGACATTTAATATCTAGGCTCTTTAGTGAGTATATGTTATAGTCTATATATGCATTTGTAGACATAAAATGTTATTTCCCATTGAATATTTTGTTGAATTATTCATATTACTAGTGATATATTCCCACCCCCACTAAGAGCTAAGGCTGAAAATAATTTGGATTAAAATTTTTAAAAATTGTATTGTGGGTAAATAATTTAATAACAATTTAAAAATCATGTATAACTGAGTGCCACCTCTAGGCTGCTGATGGCCATTTCACCTACTGATCATTTAAGACAGCATGGTTCCATAGAAAGTAAACTGAATTTGAAGTCAAAAAGCTTAAGATTTGGTCTGAAGTATGCGTATGAAGGGCAGACTTCTTGCAGCCCCAGGAAGACCAACTAAATGAAGATTGTTTAGTTTTCAGAGTTTAGAGTTCAAGTTACTGCTTGCTAAAATTTTTTAAATAATAATAATCTCAGAAGAACAAAAGGAATCAAGAGGGTCTATAATGCATCATTCATAATGTCCATTATGCAATTCAAAATTAGTAGACATAGGAGAAAACAGAAAAATGTGGCCTATACACAAGTGAAAGGCAATCAGTGAAGACAATCCTGAGATAACTAAGTTATTGGAATTAATGACAAGGATTTTTGTCTTAGGTTGGCTTCTCTAGAGAAACAAAACCAGTGAAGCTTATATATGCATACATACATAGATTTATCTCAAGGAAATGGAGGCCAGCAATTTCCCAAGTACATGTGTCAGATGTCAGGCTGGAAGTTGCTCCAGACTCACATAACTGCAAGGGGTGATGAAACCAAGATTGGCACGACAAGCGGCAGGCTGGGGCTGTAGAGGCTGACAAATCCAAGATTAGCAGGTAAGACAGTAGGATGCTGCCTTAATCCAAAGAACTGGAGGTCAGATGATTATGAGCCAGATGCAGGATCCAAACTAAACAGAAAGCTAGAGAGGTGTGGGGAGGTTCCAAGATGATGAACTAGGTAGATACACTATCCAGACTCTCTACAATAAAGATTCAAAAAAAAAAAAAAAAAAAATACAAGGGAAATAAATGGCTATGAACGATAATACTGGAACCCAGAGTTTGAAAGGAAAGGGTAAAGAAGTAGATCAAATACTGAACAGAGGAGGAAACTGAACAAAAACAGTGAACAAGGAGAGGTAAACTGCCAAGCTGCACAACATGGCCATTTTGAATTATTGCAAGAAGCATTCTGATCAGTTGTTGTTGTTATTAGGCACCATGGAGTCATCTCCAACTCATAGCGACCCCTTGCACAGCAGAACAAAACACTGCCTGGTCCCGTGCCAGCTTTACAATTCTTGCTATGCTTGAGCCCGTCGCCGCAGCCACTGTGTCAATCCATCTCATTGAGGGCCTTCTCCTCTTTCGTTGACCCTCCACCTTACCAAGCATGACATCCTTCTCCAGGAAATGCTCCTTTTGACAACATGACCAAAGTAAGTGAGATGACATCTGGCCATTCACGCTTCCAAGGAGCATTCTGGCTGCACTTCCTCCAGTACAGATTTGTTAAATCTTTTAGCAGTCCATGGTACTATCAGCATTCTTCACCAGTACCACAACTCGAAAGCATCAACTTTTCTTCGTTCTTCCTATTCATTGTTCCAGTTCTCATATGCATATGAGGCAATTGAAAATACTATGGCTTGTATCAGACGCACCTTAGTCCTCAAGGAGACATCTTTGTTCTTCAGCACTTGAAAGAGATCCTTTGCAGCCAATTTGCCCACTGCTAACAACATACATCATCTGATGTTCTGACTGCTGCTTCCATTGGCGTCCATTGCAGAACCAAGCAAAGTGAAATCTTTGACAACTTCAAACTTTTCTCCATTTATTGTGACGCTGCTTATAGGTCCAGTTGTGAGGATTTTTGTTTTCTTTATATTGAGATGTAATCCATACTGCAGACTGTATTCTTCAGTCTTCATCAGTAAGTGCTTCAAGTCATCCTCACTTGCAGCAAGCAAAGTTGTGTCATCAGCATAACACAGGTTGTTAATGATTCTTCCTCCAATCCTGATGCCACATTCTTCATATAGTCCAGCTTCTCGGATAATTTTCTCAGCATACAGGTTGAATAAGTATGGTGAAAGGATACAACCTTGATGCACTCTCTTCTTGATTTTAAACCATGCAATGTCCCCTTGTTCTTTTTGAATGACAGCCTCCTGGTCTATGTACAGGTTCCACATGAGTACAATGAAGTGTTCTGAATTCCCATTCTTCTCATTGTTACCCATAATTTGTTATGATCTACACAATCAAATGATTTTGCATAGTCAATAAAACATAAGTAAACATCTTTCTGGTACTCTGTGCTTTGAGCCAAGATCCATCTGACATCACCAATGATATCCCTCATTCCACGTCCTCTTCTGAATCCAGCTTGCATTTCTGGAAGTTTGTCAACATACTGCTGCAACCACTTTTGAATTATCTTCGATAAGATTTTACTTGCATGCAATATTAATGATATTATTCAATAATTTCCACATTCTTTGGGATCCTTTCTTTGGAATGGGTACAAATATGGATCTCTTCCAATCAATTGGCCAGGTACCTGTTTTCCAAATTTCTTGGCATAGAAGAGTGAGTGCCTCCAGTGTAGCATCTGTTTGTTGAAACATCTCAATGGGTATTCCATCAATTCCTGGAGCCTTGTTCTTTGCCAGTTCCTTCAGTGCAGCTTCAACTTCTTCCTTCAATACCATTGGTTCTTGATCATATGCTGCCTTGTGAAATGGATGAAAATCAACCAGGTCTTTTTGGTACAGTGACTTTATGTATTCCTTGCATCTTCTATTAATACTTCCTGCATCAATCAATATTTGTCCATAGAATATTTCAACATTCCAACTAAAGGCTTAAATTTTTCCCCAGTTCTCTCAGCTTGAGAAATGCCAAGCATGTTCATCCCTTTTGGTTTTCTAACTCCAGGTCTTTGCACATTTCATTGTAGTAATTGGCTTTGTCTGCTCGAGCTGCTATTTGAAATCTGCTCAGCTTTTTTATATTGTCATTTCTTCCATTTGCTTTAGTTACTCTCCACTCAAGGGCAAGTTTCAGAGTCTCTTCTGAAGACTCTGAAAAAGATTCTGAAGACTCTGAAAAGACTTTTGGTCTTTTCTTCCTTTCTTGTCTTTCTAATGACCTCTAGCTTTCTTCAGGGATGATGTTCTTGATGTCATCTCATAATTCTTCTGGTTTTCGGTCACTGGTGTTCAATGCAACAAATCTGTTCTTTAGATGGTCTCTAAATTCAGGAGGGATATATTCAAGGTCCTGTTTTGGCTCACCTGGACTTGTTTTAATTGTCTTTAAGTTGAACTTGCATATGAGCAGTTGATGGTCTATTCCACAGTCAGCTCCTGGCCTTGTTGTGGCTGAAGATACTGAGTTTTCCATTGCCTCTTACCACAGATGTAGTCAATTTGATTCCTGTGTACTCCACCTGGTGAAGCCCATGTGTATAGCCACTATTTGTGTTGTTGAAAAAAAGTATCTGCAATGAATAAGTCATTGGTCTTGCAAAATTCTGTCATGTGATCTCTAGCATTATTTCTGTCAGCAAGGCCAAATTTTCCAAATACCAGTGATTCTTCGTTTCCAACTTTTGCATTCCAGTCACCAGTGATAATTAACACATCTTGATTGCATGTGCGGTCAATTTCAGACTGCAGAGGTTGATAAAAATCTTCATCTTTGGCTTTGGTGGTTGGTGCCTAAATTTTAATAATAGTAGTTTCCTAGTTTTCCTAGTAGGTGTATGGATATTATCCTATCATTGACAGCATTGTACTTCAGGATAGATCTTGGAACATCCTTTGTGATGATGAATGCCATGCCATTACTCTTCAAATTGTCATTCCCAGTATAGTAGATCATATGGTTCTCTGATTCAAAATGGCCAAAACCAGTTCATTTCACTCACTAATGCCTAAAATATCAATCTTTATGTGTTCCATTTCATCTTTGATAACTTCCAATTTTCCTAGATTCATACTTCATACATTCATATCTGATTATTAATGGATGTTTGCAGCTGTTTCTCCTGAAATTGAGTCATGCCACATCAGCAAATGGAGGTCATGAAAGCTTTACTTTATCCATATCATTAAGGTTGGTTCTACTCTGAGAAGCCAGCTCTTTCCCAGTCATATTTTGAGTGCCTCCTGGCCTAAGGGGCTTGTCTTCCTGCACTGTATGGTACAATTTTTCCAGAATATTCATAAAGTTGCCTAGTGATGTATCAGACAGTGTTCCTCTGCTATTCATAAGGTTTTCTCTGGCCAGTTCTTTGAGAAGTGGATGGCCTCTTCCCTCTCCCTAGTCTGTCTCAGTCTGTAAGCTGCATTGAAACCTGTGCACCATGTGCAACCCTCCTGGCATTTGAAACACTGGTGGCACAGCCTCTAGCCTCACAGCAACACACAATCCACTATAGTAGGACAAATTGACAAACAAGTCTGTCTCCCTTAGGTGTTCAAAACCTCTCCACCATCCCCTTACCTGGATCCTGCACAGCTCTGTTGTCCTGGCTTTTCCCTGCTTCCTACCTCTTGGAGTGTGGACTGTCCTCTTCCTCCCCTTACCTGGATCCCGCATGGCTCTGTCATCCCGGCTTTTCCCCTGCTTCCTGCCTCTTGGGGTGGGGACTGTCCTGATCAGAGCAGGAATCAAATAAGCAGCTGGACTTGTCCATGATCGCACCAACACCCACATCAGTGATCAGGTGACCAGAAAGGTGTGCCTTCCCCCCTTACCTTGAACAACCTCCCAATGTCTAGAGGCACAGCTTTCATCACCCCCAACCAGTTGACAGTCAGCAAAACTCCCCTTACTTCCAGTGCTGTGCCACCTTTTTTTCCTTTATCATTCTTAGTTCTTCCATACTTCTGTCTTCCCCAAAGAGCAAGAGGCATTACCCCATTGCCCACATGATTAGCAGCACCTGGCCCCATCCCTCCCTGGTCAGAGATGTGAGCTCCAGCAGAGTAGGCAGTGTTTCTGCTCAGCCATCTTTAGTGGCTGGCACTTTCTACAGTACTGTGCTGCTTTTTCTCTTTCTTCCTTTTTTTTTTTTTTTTTCCTTTTTTCCTTCACAGTTCTTCCCTTTTCTCTCCCTTGTTTTCCTCTTCTTTTGTTTCTTCCTCTTCATCTGCTCTTTTATTTTTTCTCTTTATGTTCCTGCTATTTCTCCCACAGTCAGCAGCACCCCACCCATCCCTTCATGTACAGTGGTATAAGCTCTCCTGGAGTGAGCCTTGCATTCCTGCTGCAGCTGTGTTTAGAGGATAACACTTGCACCAATTTTTCTTTCTTTCTTTCTTCTCAGTCCTTCCAGCTCCCCCACCACCAACAACCCCTTTGTTTCCCTTTCCCTTTTTCTTCCACTTCCTCCCACCTTTTCTTTCCTTCTTTTTTTTTCCCCCCTTTCTTTTTTTTTCTTGGATCCAGCTACATGAAACTTTGCCTGGTTTTGGTATCAAGGTTATGCTTACTTCATAGAATGAGTTCAGTAGTATTCCATCTTTTTCTATGTTCTGGAATAATTTGAGTAGTATTGATGTTAACTCTTCTCTGAATGTTTGGTAGAATTCACCAGTGAAGATGTCTGGGCCCATCGTTTAGGGGAGTTTTTGTTTTGTTTTTGTTTAAAATGATCTATTAAGCTTCTTCTTTTGTGAAAGGTCTGTTCAAATTTTCTACCTTGGATTGGGTAGACAGTGTGTTTCTAGAAATTTGTCTATTTCATCTAGGTTTTCAAATCTGTTGGACTACAGTTCTTCATAGTATTCTATTATTATCCTTTTTATTTCACTTGGTTCTGTTGTTAACATTGCTTATTTTATGTTTTATTTGGGTTATATGCATCTTCTTCTTTGCCTTTGTTAAGTTTGCCATTGGTTTGTCAATTTTATTAACCTATTCAAAAAACCAACTTCTGATCTTATTGATTTTTTCTATTGTTTTTCAGTTCCATTTATTTCTGCTCAAATCATTATTTTTCCTTTCTTCTAGTGACTGTAGGCTTTTTTTTTTTTTTTTTTTTTGCTGTTCTGTTTCTAATGGTTGGAGATGTTGGGTTAAGGTTTTGATTTTTATTCTTTCTTCTTTTTTGATGTGTTAACTTATTGCTAAAAACTGTCCTCTGAGCACTACTTTTGCTATGTCCCAAAGATTTTAGTATGTTGTGTTTTCATTCTCATTTGATTCAAGGAAATTTTTAATTCAATTTTTAATTTATTCTATTACCCAGTAGTTTTTTAAGTAAGTTTTTAATCAGTTTTCATGTATTTGATTTTTTTCCTTAATCTTCCTATTGTTCATTTCTAATTTTACAGCACTGTGACCTGAGAAAATGCTTTGTAGTATTTTGATGCTTTTAAATTTACTGAGGCTTGTTTTGTGGCCTAACATATGGTCTATTCTGGTAAACATTCCATATACACTAGAAATGAATGTATATTGTGCTATTGTTTGGTGGAGTGTTCTCTATATATCCATGAGGTCTAGTTGGTTGATTATGTTGTTTTGAGCTTCTGTGTCTTGGTTATGTTTTTGTCTAGTTGTTCTGTGTTTCATCAAAAGTGGTGTATTAAAGTCTCCTACTATTATTGTAGATTTGTCTGTTTCTCTTTTCAGCTCTATTAAGGTTTTATATATGTATTTGTGGCTTTTTCATTGGGTGAATAAATATTTATCTTGGGTATATCCTCTTGTTTGAATGGCCCTTTAATCATTACATAATATCCTTCCTTGCCTCTTTTGCTGGCTTTTGCCTTAAAGTCTACTTTTGTCTGAAACTAATATTGTCACTCCTGCTTTTTTTTTGTTGCTGCCATTTGCTTTTTTTTTTTCACCCTTTGATTTTTAGCTTATTTTTGTCTTTGTGTCTAACATTTATTTCTTGTAAAGAATATATTGATAGGTCATGTTTCCTTATCCATTCTGCTCTCTCTGTCTCTTGACTGGTACATCTAATCTATTTACATTCAGTGAAATTATTAATAGGTATGAAGTTACTGCGGCCATTTTGCTGGGGTTTGTGTGTGTGTGTGTATGTGTGTGGTGTTGACGGTTTCTTCAATATATTTTTCTGTCCTGAGCTTATTTTGTTTATGGATTTTTTAATTATTTTGTTCATTGTTATCATTTAATATTTACTGATACTTTATGATTTTCTTTTTTATATTGACAAGAAGGTTTATTAATTTTCTTTGAAGTTACCCTGTAATTTATTATTTTCAACTGAAGTGTAAAGCAGTCTGTTCTCTTTATATCACCTTGACTTCCTTCTCATTGGAAATTCTGTAACTACATAATCTATTCCCTCTTTTTACTTAGTAGTTGTAGTAGTTAAAACTGTGTGTCAACTTGGCTATGCCATGGTTTTCAGTGATTGGGTTTTGAGTGGATGTAATCATTCCCATGATGGGATTATAATCACCCCATGATGGAATCTGCTGTAAGCAGCTAAGTAGTTGCTTCTGGGGTGTGGTATTCCTTGTGTTTTTTTCCACCCTTTTTTTATCTGTCCCATCCAACAGGAAGAAGACATTAACTTTCCACTAGTCAGCCACAGCTACTGCACTGACCATCTCACCAAATGGGCAGGTACTACCACCAGCTCTGGCTCCACTGGATCAATGACAGATGGTGGACAACACTTGATAATCCCAAGTGCAGGTCCTCTTTACAACAAATAGAGACCTAAACCCACATTATTACCAGTTATTCCACCAACCCAGAGACAGCTAGGGAGTGCCCCAGTGCTGCCAAGCTAACAACTAAAGAAGCATACCTGCCACACACATCCAGTTATATCAAAACAAAGTAAAACAAAAAACCAGGGTTAAACTAACCAACAAATAAAGAAACAACTTAAAAATCTCTCGGACACAACAGACAACTTCAAACAAAGAAATAGGACAAGATAAGTGGAACCAAGTGACCCAAATAAAGATGAAGAAATCCCCCCAAAGGAAGTACAGGTAACAGAACTACTTAATATGGAATATATATATATATATATATATATATATATATATATATATATGACTTTCCAAGAGCTCAAGGAAACCATAAAAAGAAGGAAAAGACAGACAATACCCTTGAAGAATTCAGGAAAATCATACAAGAACAAAATGACAAATAGATTGACATTTAGAAATCATATTAAAACAGCAATTAGAAATCCAGAAGATGAACACTAAAATTACAAAGATATATAACACATTGGAAGGAAAAAAAGAGTAGAATCAAACTGACTAAAGAATGCATTTCCCAGCTAGAAGACAAACCCCTTGACACCAGCTTGTATAAGGAAAAATCTGGAAAAAGAATGAAGAAAATCTAAGAGTTATATAGGATAATATCAAAAGAAATAACATATGCTTAATTGGAATTCCAGAACAAGAGGAGGAAAAAAAAAAAAACAGAGAAAATTGCAGAAGATTTGCACACAGAAATGTTCCCCAATATCATGAAAATCAAAATATATCTGTCCAAGTTCAACAAACCCTATACAGGATAGACCCTGTGATAGTTGCAGCTGTGTGTCAACTTGGCTAGACCACAATTCAGTGTGGTTTAAGCTGTTGTAATGTGGTTATTCCCATGATGGGATCAGGTGATTATGCTTTGAGCAGCCAATCTGTTGAAAGGGAGTTTCCCTAGGGGTGTGGTGTGCTTCCAGTATATCTATGGACATGCTGGGAAAAGAGACATTCTTCTGTGGATTGGGATTGTGTTGTGCTGCCTACAACTGTCCATGAGTGAACAATCCACCATTTGGCCTGGAGATCTTGGATTCATCATTTGTTGGAGTCAACAGGCAGTGTACTGCCTGCCAGCCTTGAGCTCCTCAGCCCTTGCAGCTGCAAGAGTCAGGAAAAGCCTCCAGCTTGACATGGAAAAGCCTCCAGCTTGACATTTGATCCAGGAACTTTGGACTTGCCAGCTTCTATAAGTGTGTGAACCATTTTCCAAAGATAAATTTATATATATATATATATAAGCTTTACTGGTTTTGTTTCTCTAGAGAACCCAGTCTAACACAGACCCCAAGAGAAAGTCACCAAGACATATCATAATCAAACTTTCCAAAACCAAAACAAAGAAAGAATCTTGATAGCAGCTTGGGAAAAATGAATTATTACCTACTAAGTACAACCAAAAAGACTAAAATCTGGTTTCTCAGCAGAAGCCATGGAGGCAGAAAGGTTATAAGATGACATATACAAAACCTTGAAGGAAAAGAATTGCCATCCAAGAACTATATATCCAGCAAAACTGTTCCTCAAATATGATGGTAATAGTAGGACATTCCAAGACAAACAGAAATAAGGGAATTTGTAAAAACCAGACCAACCCAAAAAGAAATGCTAAAGGGAGTCCTTCCAACAGAAAACCAACAATGGAAGATAACAATTTAAGATTAGGAAAAGTGAAAACACCACCCAGAAACCAACCTAGGAAAAGAATTTTAAAATCTACAATAAGCTTACAAAATGGAAAATAGAGAACCAAAGACATCAATCTGTAAACAATACCACCTACAAAGTAAACAGAGGAATAAATGGTATATTTACAAAACTTCCATATGGAAAGGAAGTCATGATGCTGTCAATAAAGAACAGACTGTTCCAAACATAGAGAGTTAAGAATTTACTACAGGATAACCACAAAAAGAATTAATAAGCCTTCTAACCAAAATAAGAAAGGAAAAAAACACAGGGATTTAGTAAACACAAAATTAACAACAATTAAGGAAATGAAAAGAAAGTCTGATAACAGAAAAATATTCAAGAAACCATTAACACCACAACAAAAAATACAAAAGAATGACAGCAGTAAATCCATACCTATCATTAATTACACTTAATATGAATGAATTAAATGCACCAGTCAAGAGAAAGAGAGTGGGAGACTGGATAAAAAAATAACAGATGACAATATGCTTCCTACAAAAGAACTCATCTTAGACACAAAGATAAAAATAAATTAAAAAGCAAAGGATGGTGAAAAAATATATATCAAACTAATTGCAACCAAAAAAGAGCAGGAGTGGTGATATTAATTTCTGATAAAATAGACTTCAAGGCAAAAACCAGCATAAGGGACAGGGAAGGGCCCTATATGATGATAAAAGGATCAATTGACCAAGAAGACTTAATGATAATAAATACCTATACACCCAATGGAAAAATTCCAAAATACATAAAGCAAACTTTAACTGAATTGTAAAGAGAAACAGACGATTCCACAATAGTAGTAGTAGACTTTAACATACCACTTTCAATGAAGGACAGAATAGCTACAAAAAAAATCAACAGAGATACAGATGATCTCAACCATACAATCAACCAACTGGACCTTATAGACATATATAGAGTGTTCCACTCAACAAAAACACAATACACATTCTTTTTTAGTGCACATGTGTCATTCTCCAGAATAGACCATGTTAGGCCACAAAGCAAGCCTCAATAAATTTTAAAATATCTAAATACTACAGAGTATCTTCTCAGATCACACTACTATAAAATTAGAAGTAAATAATAGGAATATAGGGGAAAAACATCAAATACATGGAAACTGAATAACATACTGCTCAAGAACCACTGGGTAACAGAAGAAATAAAGTATGAAATAAAAAATTTAAAAAAATTCCCAGAAACAAATGAGAATGAAAAACACAACAAACTAAAATCTTTGGGACACATCAAAAGTAGTACTTAGAGGTCAATTTACAGCAATAAATGTCCACATCCAAAAAGAAGAAAGAACCAAAATCAACACATTAGCCCAATAACTCCAACAATTAGAAAAAGAGCAATAAAAGAAGCATTCAGTCTCCAGAAGAAAGGAAATAACAAAGGTCAGAGTAGAAATAAATGAAGCAGATAACAAAAACAACAGAAAAAAATCAACAAGACTAGAAGTTGGTTCTTCAAAAAAATTAACAAAATCGACAACCACTGGCAAACTGAACTAAAGAGAAGATGTAAATAACATGAATAATAAGTGAAATTAGTAACATCACAACAGAACCAAAAGAAATTAAAGGAATATAACAGAATACTCTGAAGAACTGTGCTCCAACAAATTTGAAAACCTAGAAGAATTGGACAAATTTCTAGAAACACAAGACCTACATAAAGTAACACAGATTTGGGTAGAATATTGAACAGCCATAACAAAGAAAGACATTGAGCAGGGCAGAAATAAACTCCTCAGAAATAAGTACTGGCCCAGATGGCTTCACTGGAGAATTCTATTAAACGTTCAGAGAAAAGCTAACACTATCCTACTCAAACTATTCCAGATCATAGAAAAGTATGGGATACTCTCAAATTCATTTTATGAAGCAAAAATAAGCCTTATACCAAAATGAGGCAGACACCACTGAAAAGGAAAACTACAGACCAACATTATTCACGAATATAGATGCAGAAATCTTCAACAAAATTTTAGCCAATAGAATCCAACACTGTATCAAAAAAAATAATATGCCATGAACAAGTGGGATTCATATCAGGAATGCAAGGGTGGTTTAAAATTAGAAAAAAAAAATATATATATATATAATCCATCACACAAATAAAACAAAGGAAAAGAACCACATAATTATATCAATCAATGCAGAAAAGGCATTTGGTAAAATCCAACACTCATTCCTGATAGGAATAGAAGGGAAATTTCTCAACATATGAAAGGGTATAGACCCAAAAGTAATCAGGGGCCTTGGTGGCATAATGCCTAAGGCATTTGACTAATAGCCAATATTATTCTCAATGGAGAGAGACTCAAAACATTCCCCTTGTGAATGGGAACCAGACAAGGATTCCCTCTATCACCACTTCCATTCAACATTGGATTGGAAATACTAGTCAGGGCAATAAGGCAAGAAAAAGAAATAAAAGGCATCCAAACTGACAAAGAAGAAAACTATTTCTATTTGCAGATGACATGATCCTATACATAGAAAACCCAAGAGGCTCAGAAAAAAACTGGAACAAATTGAAAGATTTGCAAAGTAGCAGGATACAAACAAGATCAACAAATAAAAATGAGCTGGCTTCCTCCATATCAACAAAGAGATCTCTGAAAAGGAAATAAGGAAAACAATATCATTTAGAGTAGCTACCAAAAAGATAAAATACTTAGGAATAAATCTTACCAGGGACACAAAAGTCCTATGCAAAGAAAACTAAAAAACATACTGCAAGAAACTACGAGAGACCTACTTAAATGGAAGAACATGCCATGTTCGTGGGTAGGAAGACTGAACACTGTGAAAATGTCAATACTATCCAAAACAATCTATAGATTCAATGCAATCCCAATCCAAATTCAATCAACATTCTTTAAGGACATTGAAAAAATAGTCATTCACTTTATATGGAAAAGAGAGAGAGCTTGGACAAGCAAAGCATATGGAAGAAGAAAAACAAAGTAATAGGTCTCACAATCTCCAATCTCAAAACCTACTACATGGCCATGGTAATCAAAACAGCCTGATAATGGTACAATGATAGACACATAGAATAGTGGAAGAGAATTGAGAATATAGAAATAGATCCATTCACTTATGGGCAGTTGATCTTTGACAAAGGGCCAAAACCCACCAAATAGGGAGAGATAGCATCTTTAACAAATGGTACTGGCAAAATTGGATATCTATATGCAGAAAAATAAAATAATATTCATACCTCACACTATATACAAAAATGAACTTATGATGGATCAAAGACTTAAATGTATAAGCCAAAACTATAAAGTCCATCAAAATAAAATAGGGGAAAATTTAGGACCCCAAACTGATGGCATAAATAGGCTATCAAGCATAACCTAAAATGGACAAACAGTAGAAGATGAATTAGATGACTGAGACCTTCTAAAAATTAAACCTCATGCACATCAAAAGACTTCTCCAAAAGAGTTCAAATAGAACCTACAGATTGGAAAAAATTATCTGGCAGCCACATATCCAACAAGGGACTTACCTCTAACATTTACAGAAAACTTCAACACCTCAACATCAAAAAGAAAAATAATCCAATTGAAAAATGGGCAAAAGACATGAACAGACACTTCACCAAAGAAGATATTCAGGCAGCCAACAAACACATGAAGAAATGTTTGCAATCATTAGTCACTAGAGAGATGCAGATCAAAATGACTATGAGATATAATCTCATCTCAGACAAAACAGCAAAGTTCAACAAGAAAGAAAACAACTGTGATACTTAAGTGTTGTGTACCAACTTGATTCTGAGTGGTTTAAACAGCTTTGATATGGTCGTTCCTATCACGAGATCTGATGTAAGGTAGTCACCTCCATGGTGGGATTTGCTGTCAGCAGCCAATCAGTTGAAAGTAAGTTTCCTCAGGGGTGTGGCCCTTCCAATATATATGGATGTCCTGGAAAAATTCTTTGACTTTCTATTGGATCTGGACCCTGAATCTAGCTTATCATCATCCAGTTTTTGGAGCTGAACGAGTGGCCTGCCATATTGCCTGCCAATATTGGAACTGTTGCCTTCGGAGCCTGTGAGCCACCAATCTGTCACTTCGCTTGCCAAAACTGGATTCATCACCCACTGAAGTTAGCAGACTGCTATACTGGCTGCCAATCTTTGCTTCATCAGCCCCTGTAGCTGTCAGGAAAAGCCTTTGGCTTGACATTTGACCTATGAACTTGGGACTAGCCAGCCTCTACAACTGTGTGATTGATCCCTGAGATCAATCTCTCTCTCTCTCTCTCTTTCTCTCTCTATCTCTCTCTCTTAGATACATACATACATACATAGATGCATAGATGCATGGATGGATGGATAGATGGATGGATGGATATAGATATGGATATATATGTATAAGCTTTATTGGTTTTGCTTCTCTAAAAAACCAAGCCTAAGAAAATAACAAATGCTGGCAAGGGTGTGGAGAGATTGGAACTTTCATACACTGCTTGTGGGACTTTAAAATGGTACAATCACTCTGGAAAATGGTATGGTGCTTCCTTAAAAAGTTGGAAATAGAATAACCATTTGATCCAGCTATCCTACTACTAGGAATATATCCTAAAAAGGTAAGATACAGAACACAAATAGATATATGCACACCCATGTTCATCACAGCACTATAGCAAAGAGATGGAAACAACTTAAATGCCCATCAGCAGATGAATGGATAACCAAACCATGGTATGTACACATAATGGAATATTATGCATTAAAGAATAATGAAAGAATCCATGAATTTCCTCATAATGTGGATAAACTTGGAGGACATTATATGAAGTGAAATAAGTCAATCACAGAAGAACAAATATTGTATGAGTTTGTTGCTATAAAAAGTTGAAGAGAAGTTTGATTCTAGCCTTTTAATTATGAGATCCAGACAATTTCAACTAATTCATACTCAAAATGGCAACCCTATCAGGTAGTAGGCAAATATATGAGTACCCAAGATCTTCAAAAACAAGTGCAATTAATTTAAATAATAAAAATACTATTATGTTCTATCTCTCACATTCCCAAGTAATGTACCAAAATTGTTCTTAAACTGAAGGCAAAAATAATAAACAAAACACACGGAGAATTTTTTCTTTACTAACTAATGAAATATAAAATAAGAAAATGCATTTCATAAATGAATAGCTTATTCCATTAGAAAATACCTCATTCTACAATCTTTTTGAACTAGTTTTCCATCAATTTCATCAGGTTTCTTTTCTTCACTTCTATTTGGGTGAAAAGTCCCATAATATACAATAAGAAAAATAATTCCAAGGAGAAGAGTAACAGCTGTAGTGATACTGATAAGTATAAGATAGTCTGAATTTACAATAGGGGGTGGGAAGAACCAGAGGACAATCAGTATGCACAATGTGGCTAGTACCTTTCCAATATAATAATAAGACATTGGACATTTGGTATTCTGTCCCTTAATATTAAAAAATGTAAAAACCAGAATGAATCCAACAACAATCCTGTATAAGAATTCCATACCTATGGAAGCACAAAAGTGAGTTTGCTTTTTAAATGCCCAAATTATACCTAAAAACCAAAGAAATAACAAAAGAAACAAAGCAATCTTAGTATTTAAGAACAGTAGAAGTACAATACTCAACATCCAAGAAAATAATGTAAACAACTTATAAAAGAGGTAAGTCAATTTGGGACAAAGTCCATTAAAGGGATTTTTATCAGACAAGGATTTCCTTAGAGCTATTTGAAAATCAACTGTCGACCAAGAGATAGCACAGCAAGAGACCATGATGGCTGCATCTACAAAACAAAAAATAAAAAAATACATTGTCATAGGAATAACAATAGCAATAATAAACGTACTAGATGCTATACATGGATTTATCTGTAAACACATAACCACAAACACATGTAAGGCACTTTATATACTCATTTCATCTAACCCTTTGTGATAGATACTAATAAACCAAAACCAAACTCACTGCCATCAAGTAGATTCCGACTCATAGTGACCCCCTTTGGGTTTCCAAGGGGGTAAATCTTTACTGAAGTAGATTGCCCAATCTTCCTTCCACAGAGTGGCTGGTGGGTTTGAACCATCAACCTTCTGGTTAGCAGTCAAATGCCTTAGGCACTATGCCACCAAAACTCCTTGTAGATATTAATTACTTACTACTCACTGCCACTGAGTCAATTCAACTCATAGTGACCCCTCCTTGTGTTTCTGAGGTAGTATCTCTACAGAAGTAGATTGTTCAATCTTCTTTCTGAGGAGTGGCTGTTGGGTTTGAACCACAAGCCTTCTGGTTAGCAGTCAAATGCCTTAGGCATTATGCCACCAGATCTCCCATAGATATGAACAGTCCCTCATTATATATGAAGGAAATGAGGCTTGGAAAAGATGTATTATTTGACACAAGTCACACAGCTAGCAAGTGGCAGTGTGATATGTGACATGTGGTAAATGGAATATGAACCTAAATCAACATGATTCCAAAGTTGATGTACTTAACCACTATATTAGACTGCTTTACAACGATTTTGAATAAATTCATGAGACAAATATTTATTGAGCACTTGATATAGTGGAAACTGCATACTATGGTAGTTAAGGGACTATATCCCTAGCCCTCGCTTTTCCAGTCTTTTTGACTTTGTACATATACCTACTTCACTAAGGCACAGAATCATAAAATATATCAACAAGCTTATGTTCCCATATCTTGACAATTATAGATCAAATGAACAAACATGTTCTAAAACTTACAGGTATCTGTAACTTTGACATCTCTCCCCATTTTTTTCCCTAGCCCGTAACAGGAAACTAAGTTTATTACTACTTTGGAAAGGTGAGTCAGTACCCCCACTTCCAAGCTAAAGGCTTTTATAAAAAAAAAAAAGCTAAAGCAAAGATACTAGAGAATTGAAATAAGAAAAAGTTTACAGCACAATACAAAGTGCTATTTCCATTAAGCCTAATTGGAGGCATGTATAATAGGACAGAAAGACAGATTTAAGATAGATTTATCTATTTATGAGGACTATGAGAGCAGGAGAACCTCTGTCCACTCTGTTGATGTTAGCATATATCACCACGGACCTCTAATCTAGCTGGATTTCTTCTTTTCTTGTCTTTCTTCTTTCAAAATTATTTCAATTAAAACATCACTTTCCCCTAAATTGTCCTGTGATGTCCTTTTCACAATTGGCTTTGTTATTTTTTTAAAAAAACTTTTAATTGTGATGTAGGTGAAATTTTACAAAGCAGATTCATTTTATGTTCAACATTTCACATGCATTTTGGTTTTCGACTCTGGTCACATTGCCAGCAGTGTAACATCTCACTTCCCACTTCCTCCCTGTGATTACCCTTTCTCTGTGTTCTTCTTGCCTATGCATTCCTGCCTCTCTACCTTTCTCCCTGTGTATAAATATGCTGCCCTCCTGATCTCCCACGGTTGATCGGCTGATCCTTCAAGGAGTGCATCTCTCTGGAATAGGTATTCAGCTGTAGGCTTGTCTGTTATTTGGCTGAGGGTTAAGCCACAGGAGTGAGATCAGTTCCAAACCTGAGGGGTGACTCAAGGCCATAGTCTCAGAGATTTTGCCAGTCTCTATGAGACGAGTTAAGTCTGGTCTTTTCTTATGATTTTGAGTTTTGTTCCACATTTTTCTCCCACTCTATACAGAATCTACAATTTTGATCCTTTTCTGAGTGGTTGGCATTGGTAGCTGGTCACCATCTAGTTCTTCTGGTGTCAGGGTCATATAGGTTGAAGTTCTCATGGTCCATCAGTCCTTTGGACTAATTATTCCCATGAATCTTCGATTGTCTTCACACTGTTTTAATCCAGCAGAGGAGAGACCAATAGTTACCACTTAGATGGTCGCTCACAAGCTTTTAAGACCCTAGTCACTACTCACCAAAATAAGATATATTCCCTGCCCTCATATCGGATCCGACTCATAGAGACCCTTCCTTGGGTTTCTGAGGCAGTATCACTACGGAGGTAGATTGCCCAAACTTCCTTCCGAGGAGTGGCTGGTGGGTTTGAACCGCCAACCTTCTGGTTAGCAGTCAAATGCTAACTGCGCTATCAGAGCTCCCGAAATAAGATATAGAACACTGTTTTTGTATATTGTTGTTGTTGTTATGTGCCATCAAGTCACACCCGACTCATAGCTACCCCTCCTTGGGTTTCCGAGGTGGTATCACTACGGAAGTAGATTGCCCCATCTTCCTTCCGAGGAGTGGCTGGTGGTTTGAACTGCCAGCCTTCTGGTTAGCAGTCAAGTGCCTTAGCACTACACTACCAGAGTTTATAACACATACAAATACGGAATACCGTCTGCCAAATTTATGTGTGGTCGTGGGTATATTTCCATTTGCCTATCCATAACTGTCTACCTATATATCCACCCATATATTAGTGTTTGCTGTTACTGATAATGCAGTATTGTGTATGCAACAGTATTTGCCTTTATTGTCTATACCTAAATACATACACATAGTTTTTAAAAGTAAAAAAGCACTAAAGCGCCTAGGAAAAAAAACAACTGTACCCTGCTCTCTACCTCTCCTCTCCCTTCAATCACCCTCAGGGGCAGATCACCCAATATGCAAGCCAAGCACAGGCATATCTGTGCTTACTTACTAATCTATAGTGGTATTCATAAGTAAGTAAGCACGCGTAAACATAGGCTTACCTTGCTTATCAGGTAATCCGATATTGGTTACACTCTCCAGGAGAAATCACTTTCAATTCTTCTAACTTTTCTCCTGAAATTTACTGCTGAGTGCCTAAGGCATTTGACTACTAACCAGAAGGCTGGCAGTTCAAACCCACGAGCCACTCCTCAGAAGGAAGACTGGCCAATCTACTTCTGCAAAGATTTACTGCCTCAGAAACTCAAAGAGGGTTGCTATGAGTTGGAATCGACTTGATGGCAGTGTTTGGTTTTGGTATCTCTAAATAAATATTATTCCATTATTTCTTAATTTGTCTGTTTTAGATATTGTCCATTAATTTACTACTGTGAAAGAGGAAAATTTAGTATGCACATACATACATCTCCTTCCATTGTTCTCTGCCACCACCTACTCAAAAGAGTAACATCAAAATTTTTTGTCAAAATCAATATTCAATATTGATTCAAAATCAAAATCAATAGTCTTTACCTTATGTTTTTTGTTGTTTTAATTGCTCGTCCAAGTACTACACTCTGACTACATTTCCTTTCTTGTAAACCTTTCCTTTTTCCTCAAATCAATAATGGCCTTATTTTGTTACTTTCTTGGTTTTTCATGAGCCTCTAACTATGTCTTGGCATCCCTGGCTGGTGCAAATGCTTAAGTGCTCAGCTGCTAACTGAAAGATAAGCAGAAGTCCTCTCAGAGGTGCCCTGGAAGAAAGGCCTGGAATCTACTTCTGGGAAATCAGCCACTGGAAACCCTATGGCACACGGTTCTGCTCTGACACACATGGGGTCGTCATGAGTCAGAACTGACCTAATGGCAACTATCTGGGGGTTCTATTACTATTATTTTTTATCACTATTTTGTAACAAATTCTTCAAATAACTATAAAACTGTTATGGACGTCATATATATTTATTAGGGAAAAATAATATCCTTCTGCTCTCAAGCCTTGCACTCAAGACTTCTCCCTCTCTTTCATGTTGACTTCCTGTTTTCTGATCGCCATATCTTCTCCCTTTTTTTTTTTTTTAAATTGTGGCTTAGATGAAAGTTTACAGAGCAAACTAGTTTTCCATTCAGCAATTCACACACATAGTGTTTTGTGACATTGACTGCAATCCCCACAATGTAACAGCACTCTTCCATTCCTCCCTGTGTTTACTGTTTCTCTTAGTCTTCTTTCCTGTCCCTTCCCTGGGCATGTGTTGCCCTTTTGATCTCATATGGTTGATTGTCCTAAGGAACGCATATCTCCACGGTGTTATTGTTCACCTTATGTAGTTGTTGTTATATGCCCTTGAGTCAGCCCCGACTCATAGCAACCCCTCCTTGGGTTTCCGAGGTGGTATCACTACGGAAGTAGATTGCCTGACCTTCCTTCTGAGGAGTGGCTGGTGGGTTTGAACCTCCAGCCTTCTGGTTAGCAGTCAAGTGCCTTAGGCACTACGCTATTAGAGCTCTTTGGTCACCTTATAGGCCTGTTATTGTTTGTCTGAAAGTTGAGCTTCGACATTGAGTTCAGTTACAGCTTGAAGGGTATCTAAGGTCATATTCTTGGGAGTTTCACCAGTCTCTATCAGACCAGTAAGCCTGGTCTTTTTTATTATTTTGTATTTTGTTGCACATTTCTCTCCCATTCCTCATATCTTCTTTCTTGCTTTTGTCTATTTTGTTCAAGCATTCCTGAGAATGCACTATAGTGAAAAGTTGCACAAAAGCTAAATTTTTTGAGTCTATATATGTTTTTACATGCCTTTATTCTACCTTCATTTTTGATACACAGTTTTGCCAGAGATAAAACCAAAGTTAAAAAATATTTTCCACTGAAACTTTGAAATCATTGTTCCATTATGTTCTAATTTCAAGTGTTATGGTTAAGAATTCCAATGCCATTCTGTTTCTTGATCCTCTGTAAATCTTTTTCCTCTCTTGAATCTTCTACTATCTTATCTTCATCATTGATTTTCTGAAATGTTATAATGATGTGAACCATCTTTATTCACAATTTTAATCTAATAATCTACATCCTTCAGTGCTATGCTCAGTTTTTATTCTTTGGTGGGTTCCCTAGAAATTATGACATTCATATTAAACTTATCAATGTTTAAAGTTAACCAATATTCTTACCTCAGAAGTAGATTTATCAAGAAGGAGTAAAGCTTAGATTTCAAGGACCCTCACTTGCCCAGGGTCCTTCCAGGCCTGACTAGACCCTAGAAATATATTCACTTGGTCATATTTTTATAAAATTTTCAATGATGTTGTAATTGCAGTTGATTAAATTCCCTGCCTCTTTCTATTCCTACTGCCTTCTACCACATTCTCCCTTGATATTCTGTGGACTTAGGGGATCTGGCTAAGGGAAATTGTGCTGAGAATATATTTAGTTTAGGTTTAATATGATATGTGTACAAGGCTAGCTTGAATAATTAAAACTATGTTGCTGTTGTTAGCTGCTGTCAAATTGGTCCCTAACTCATGGTGACCCTCTTGCACAATGGAATGAAATGTTGCCCAGATCTGCACCATTTCCTTTGATCACTTGCAGATTGGACTATTGTGATCCATAGGGTTCTTACAGGATTCTCATTAGATAATTTTCCAAAGTAGATTACCAGGCCTTACTTCCTATTCATCTTACTCTGGAAGCTCTACTGAAACCTATTCAACAACACAACAACAGACAAGTCTTCACTACTGACAGGTGGTAGCTGTGCATGAGGTGCACTGACCCGGAAACAAACCCTGGTCTCCTGCATGGAAGGCATGAATTCTTCCACTAAACCACCAATGGCCCTGTAATACTTCACTATAACAGCAACAACAACAACAGCAAAAAACCAAACTCACTGCCATCGAGTTGATTCCAACTCAGAGAACCCCATTGGGTTTCCAAGGCTGTAAATCTTTACAGAAGCAGACCACCTCATCTTTCTTCCACAGATCGTCTGGTGCATTCAAAGCACTGATCTTTTAGTTAGCAACCCAATGCCTTACCCCACCACAAGAGCTCCTTCATACTTCACTGTACTGCCTTCTATGCAATGATGCAATCAACAGACATTTATTCCTAATATCTATCCAATTGACACTACTAGTTCAATTTTATTTTCCATTTCCCACTTACCTACCTGTTTCCAACATTTTTTTTTTTTTTCTGATCATATTGCTGCTCTACCTGTATACTACACTCCGGTGATTATTGCTTCCAACTTTTGCATTCCAATCACCAGTAATAATCAACACATCTTGATTGCTTGTTTGGTCAAGTTTAGAGTGCAGAAGTTGTCAAAATCTTCAATTTCCTTGTCTTTGGCTTTGGTGGTTGGTGTGTAAAATTGAATAACAGTAGTATTAAATGGTCCTCCTTGTAGGCATATGAATATTATTATCCTATCATTGACAACATTATACTTTAGGATAGATCTTGAAACATTCTTTGTGATGATAAATGCCACGCCATTCCTCTTCACTTTGTCCTTTCCAGCATAGTAGATCATATGATTATCTGATTCAAAATGGCCAAAACCAGTCCATTTTAGCTCACTGATGCCTAGGATATCGATTTTTATGTGTTCCATTTCACTTTTGACAACCTCCAATTTTCCTATAGTCATACTTTGCACATTTCACGTTCTGATTATTAATGGATGTTTACAACTATTTCTTCTCATTTTGAGTCATGCCACATCAGCAAATTCACTGCAAATGCCTTTTTTCAACAACATAAATAGCAGCTATACATGTGAACTTCACAAGATGGAGTACACAGGAATCAGATTGACAACATCAGTGGAAAAAGGCAATGGAGAAGCTCAATATCTTCAGCCAAAATAAGGCCAGGAGCTGACTGGAACAGACTATCAACTGCTCTTATGCAAATTCAAGTTGAAGCTGAAGACAATTAAAACAAGTCCACAAGAACTGAAATATGACCTTTATTGTATCCCTCCTGAATTTAGAGCCCATCTAAAGAATAGATGCACTGGACACCAATGACCAAAAACCAGAGGAATTTTGGGATGACATCAAGAACATCATCCATGAAGAAAGCAAAAGGTCATTCAAAAGACAGGAAAGGAAGAAAAGACCAAAATGGATGTCAGAAGAGACTCTGAAACTTGCTCTTCAATGGAGAGTAGCTAGAGCAAATGGAAGAAATGACAAGATAAAAGAACTGTACAAAAGATTTCAAAGAGCAGCTCGAGATGACAAAATCAATTATTATAATGAAATATGCAAAGAAAACCAAAAAAGAAGAACACTCTCAACATTTCTCAAGCTGAAAGGACTGAAGAAAAAATTCAAGCCTAAAGTTGCAATATTGAAAGATTCTATGGGAAAAATATTAAACGATGCAAGAAACATCAAAAGAAGACAGAAGGAATACACAGAGTCACTGTATCACAAAGAATTGGTCAATGTTCATCCAGTCCAGGAGATGGCATATATGATCAAGAACCAATGGTATTGAAGGAAGAAGTTGAAGCTTCACTGAAGGAACTGGCAAAGAAGAAGCCTCCATGAATTGATGGAATACCCTTTGAGATGTTTCATCAAATGGATTCAGTGTTGGAGGCACTCACTCGGCTATGCCAAGAGATTTGAAAGACATTTACCTGGCCAACTGACTGGAAGAGATCCATATTTGTACCCATTGCAAAGAAAGGTGATCCCACAGAATGTGGAAATTATCCAACAATATCATTATTTATGGAAGTAAAATCCTGCTGAAGATAATTCAAAAATGACAGAGAACTTCCAGAAATGCAAGCTCGATTCAGAAGTGCACATGGAACAAGGGATATCATTGCTGATATCAGATGGATCTTGGCTGAAAGCAAAGAATGCCAGAAAAGTGTTTACCTGTGTTTCATTGACTATGAAAAAGTATTTGACTATGTGGATCATAACAAATTATGGATAACAATGAGAAGCATGGGAACTCCAGAACACTTCATTGTGCTCATGAGGAACCTGTATATAGACCAGGAGGCTGTCATTTGAACAGAACAAGGGGATCCTGCATATTTTAAAATCAGGAAGGGAGTATGTCAAGGTTGTATTCTTTCACTGTACTTATTCAATCTGTATGCTGAACAAATAATCCAAGATGCAGGACTATATTAAAAAGAATGTGGCACCAGGGTTGGAGGAAGACTCATTAACAACCTGCAATATGCAGACAACACAATTCTGCTTGCTGAAATTGAAGATGACTTGAGCCACTTACTGATGAAGAATAAAGACTACAGTCTGCAGTATGGATTATATGTCAACATAAAGAAAATGAAAATCCTCACAACTGGACCAATAAGCAGCATCACAATAAACAGAAAAGATTGAAGTTGTCAAAGATTTCATATTCCTTGGTTCCACAATCACCACCACTGGAAGCAGCAGTCAAGCAATCAGATGAGGTACTGCACTGGGCAAAACTGCTACAAAATACCTCTTTCAAGTGCTGAAGAGCAAAGATGTCTCTTTGAAGACTAAGGTGTGCCTAACCCAAGCCATGGTATTTTCAATCGCTTCATACACATGTGAAACCTGGACAATTGAATACCAAAGAAGAGTTGATGCTTTTGAGTTGTGGTGCTGGCAAAGAATATTGAGAGTACCATGGACTGCCAAGGAACTAACAAACCTGTCCTGAAAGAAGTACAGCCGAAATGTTCCTCAAAAGCGAGAATGGCCAAACTTCGTCTCACCTACTCTGATCATGCTGTTAGAAGGGACCAGTCCCTGAGGAAGGATATCTTGCTTGGTAAAGTGAAAGGTCAAAAAAAGGGGGAAGGCCTTCAATGAAATGGATTGACACAGTGGCTGCAACATTGGGCTCAGGTATAGCAAAGATTGCCAGGCTGGCACAGGACCAGGTACTGTTTCGTTCTGTGGTAGCTGGGGTCACGATGAGTCAGAGCTGACTTGACAGCACCTAACAATAACAACAACATCTTCAAGCTCCATCCATGTATCAAGACTTCATTTCTCCTACTGGCTGAGTAGCATGCTGGAGTACCTACATTGTATGTAAGTACCATATTTTGTTTATCCATTCCTTTATTGATATGCATTTAGACTGCTTCCACCTTTTGGCTATTGTGAATAGTTTTGTCATGAATATTGGTGTCCAAGTCTCTTTTTGAGTCTCTGCTTTCAAGTCTGTTGGTTATATATCTAGGAGTGGAATTGCTGGGTCATATAGTAGTTCTACTTTTAATTTTTTTTGAGAAACCACCATCTACCCACTGCCATTGAGTCGGATTCGACTCATAGTGACCCCTCCTTGGGTTTCCAAGGCAGTATCACTACAGAAGTAGATTGCCCAACCTTCCTTCCAAGGAGTGGCTGGTGGATTTGAACCACCAGCCTTCTGGTTAGCAGTCAAATGCCTTAAGCACTACTCTACCAGAGTTCCTGAGGAACCACCATACTGTTTTCCAAAAACAACAGCACCAATTTGCAGTCCCACTGGCCATGGATAAGAGTTTCAATTTCCCCACATTCTCACCAACATTTGTTATTTTCTCTCTCTCTCTCTCTCTTTTTTTCCTTCACCATCCTAGTGGGAGTGCTTTTGATTTGCATCTCTCTGGTAGTGTAGTGCCTAAGGCACTTGACTGCTAACCAGAAGGCTGACAGTTCAAACCCACCAGCCACTCCTCGGAAGAAAGGTTGGGCAATCTACTTCCCTCGTGATACCACTTCGGAAACCCAAGGAGGGGTTGCTATGAGTCGGATCCAACTCGATGGCACATAACAACAACAATGGCAAATGACACTGCGTATCTTTTCATGTGTTTGGTGGCCATTTGAATGTCCTCTTTGATAAAAAGTGAATTCAAGTCCTTTGCCCATTTTATGATTGAGCTATTTGTCTTTTTGTTGCTAAATTGTCAGAGTTTTATATATACTTTAGTTATTAGATCTTTGTTGGTTATACGGTTTCTGAAGCTATTCTCCCAGTCGATAGCTTGTCTTTTCAGTTTTGGTAAAGTCTGTTAATGAACAAATGTTTTTCATTTTTATGAGGTCCCATTCATTTATTTTGTCTTTTGTTGTTTGTGCTTTTGTTATTAGATAATCCATTGTTGAAATCTAGGCCTGATGCTGTTTCCCCTGCTAGTTCTTAAAATAACTTTATGATTTTAGTTTGTACATTTAGGTCTTTAATCCATCTTGAATTTGTTTTTGTCTATGGTGTGAGGCAATAATCCTATTTCATTTTTCTGCCAATTTTCCAGCACCAATTACTGAAGAGACTCTTCTTTCCCCATCAAATGGACTTAGCATCCTTGTCACAAATCAGTTGACCAAAGGTATATAGGTTTATTTCTATCCTATTCAATTGGTCTATGTCTATTGTTATACCAGTACCAGGCTGTTTTGATTATTGTAGCAATATGAAAACCAAAAAACCAAACTGACTGTTGTGGAGTTGGATCTGACTCATAAGGACCCCTCCTTGGGTTTCTGAGGCGGTATCACTACAGAAGTAGATCACCCAATCTTCCTTCTGAGGAGTGGCTGGTGGGTTTGAACTGCCAGCCTTCTGGTTAGAAGTCAAGTACCTTAGGTACTATGATACCATATAGTATGCTTTTAAATCAGGAAGTGTGAGTCCTCCTACTTTGTTCTTCTCTTTCAGCATTGTTTTAGCTATTTTGGGTCTCTTCCTATTCCATATAAAGCTGAGGATTGGTTTTTCCATTTCCATAAAGAAGGTTGTTGGGATTTTGATTAGGATTGCATTGAATCTTTAGATTGCTTTTGGTAGTATTGGCGTCTTAACAATATTAAGTGTTCCAATTCATGAACATTGAACATCTTTCCATTTATTTAATTAAGTCTTTTTTAATCTCTTTCATAAGTGTTTTATTGTTCTCATTATGTAAATAATTCATGGTCTGGTTAGATTTATTCCTGGGTGATTTTATTCTCTTAGATGCTATTTTAAAGAGAAGCATTTCCCTAATTTTCCTTTCAAGTTTTTCATTGCTGGTGTATAGAAACTCAACTGATTTTTGTTTGTTAACATTGTACCCTGCAATTTTTCTAAATTCCTCTGTCAGCTCTAAGTTTTCTTGTGCACTCTTTGGGGTTTTCTATGTAGGATCATATCATCTATGAATATAGATCATTTTACTTTTTTTCCAATCTGTATACCTTTCATTCTTTTCCATTTTATTACTCGGGCTATGACTTCCAGTTCATCATTGAATAGAAATAGTGACAGTGAATAGTCTTGTCTTGTTCCTAATCAAGGGTAAAGCTCTCAGTGTTTCTCCATTAAGTACAATAAGTCATTTTTTGTATAGTTTCCTATTCCATGTTTTCAAGCTCATCATTTATTTCTTTAAACATAGTTAGCTGCTTGTTTTATTCCTTGTATCTGGTAATTTCCAATATTTAAAGTTTTATGGTGTTGGCAAACAATACTAAATATACCATGGACTGTCAGAAGAACAAACAAATCTATCTTGGAAATACAGCCAGCATGTTCCTTAGAAGCAAGGATGGTGAAACTCCATCTTACATACTTTGGACATGTTATCAGAAAAGACTAGTCCCTGGAGAAGGACATCATGCTTGGTAAAGTAGAGGGTTAGAGAAAAAGAGGAAGACTTTCAACAAGATGGATAGACACAGTGGCTGCAACAATGGGCTCAAGCCTAGCAATGATTGTAAAGATGGTACAGGACTGGGTAGGTTATTGTTCTATTGTACGTAGGGCTGCTATGAGTCAGAACAAACTCTATAGCATCTAACAGCAATGTGCCCTAGAAGTTTATAGGAAATTGAGAGCAAGAAAGCTGTTTGGGAGGATGAGCTGATCTCTCAAGTGAGTCCAAAGCAGAAGGAACTACAAGGAAGATAACAATCTGCCCCCTGAGATAAATTCAAATATACATAGAATCCCAGCCCGTATGAAAAACTGTACTATTATTTAGAAAATAAATATTTGTCTTACATCTCAAATTAAACATTTATTAAAAAATGTCATATAAGGGATGAAAATACTAAATTTTCCTTAAAAAATGAGTATTTTACTCTAGTAAGGAAATCTGCCATCAAAGAGTAAATATATTGACCAACTTGCAAAATTTGCATAAGTTTTATAGCATTTACACTTCCATCCAGCAATTCAATTCTTAAGAATTTACTCCACAAAAAAAAAAAAAAAAATTGACCCTACAGATATACTTCACACATGCAAAATGATGTATATTTAAGATTATTCATTACAGCAGAATTTTTAATAGTAAAATATTAGAAAAATCTAAATAAATATAAATTAGGTGCTTGATAAATAAGCTATGGTCCATAATTTGCAATCCTATGCAGATAGCAGAAAGGAATGAGGAAACTCTATGCACTGAAATAGATGTAGCTGCAAGATATATTTTTAAGCAAAAAAAGAGACAGTTTTTATACATTTAGACATTTATACAAATGTTATCATTTGTATAAAAAAATATTTTAAAAATACACATTAAAAAAATTCTTTGAAAGTATCAACAACAAAAAATGTAGGTTTGTTTTTGGGAAGATGAAAGTTGTGGGGAGGAGAGGAAGACAGTGTAGCTCTTTATACTGCTTGATACATAAACCATGTGACTGTATTTCCTTTGCAAAAAATAAGTTAATTTTAAAAGAAAAAAGAATAAAACTTTTCTAAAAGCTGCTGCAGAATTATATAGTTAACATAAGATCTCAGTGGCATCCCTCTAACATAGAACAATGAGAAACACTTACACTGACTGAAATTCACTTGACCATGCTCCATAAGGATGTACAGCTGAAGAACAAGTTGTGGGCAACCTTCCAGGTAGGTCTCAAATAGCCTGAGCATGCTCAAATCAGTCACTCTATCTATAACTTCTTTATGTGGATCAATTTCTTCTTCAATGAAGTTATTAGCTTTGCTGCCACATTTGAAAGCCACATGGTGACCCTTTTGCAAGGCAAACCAATACCTGTAAAGTAAATATGAACATTTATCTTCAGTAATATTCTTTATAACATGTATGTTAATATACATGATGATTTTGAAGAAAGTGACATTTAAAAACAGAGTCTCTTTCTACAAACTTTCTCTACTATAGATTTCTCTCAATGTTGTGAACATTTCATGGTGCCTCTGTTGAGATTCAGATTCCATAAGTTTTTGTTACATGCTGTGATGTACAATTCTGTATTAGGCCTACTAAGCATGCATGAGCTAATCTCATCTTCAAAATAATTATGTGAGATCACTATGTATTACTCCTACTGGGAAAACAAAGGCTGAGAAAAGTAAAGTGCTTTGCTGAAAGTACAGAGAGAGTAAAGGTCCAAACCAGATTGTATCTTTCCTAGTCTTAACCTCTACTTTCCGAAAGACAAACTGCAACTTTCAGTTCATTCAGTTTCTCTTACATACAACACACATGCATGCCCATGATAATGTCAAGTCTAAAAATGTGATCAAATAGTCCTTTCAATTTAATCCAGCAACAATTACTTAATACCTACAAGATCCTTGTTGTTTGACCATTACCAACCCAGAAAACATAAACTCTCAAAGACCCTTCAAACATTCCTGTTCAGCTCTTCTTTTAAAAGAATTTTTAAATGAACATAAACTATCATCATGAAAGTAAAATTTATAACAACAACAACAAAAAAAAAAACCTGAGAGGCTTATTTAGAAGAAACTTGAAGCTAGTGGCAAGGAACAGAAAGGAACCACTATCAGAACTTTTATCTATATCTCAATGTCCTCAGACATAAAATAAGAGCAATTATATACCTGTTTCAACTTGACCCTTCTGCTAGTGTTTCCCATTTCAGTAAATGGTACTGTAATTCACCATAATACTCAGACAAAAAAAAATAAGAATAATGTCCAACTACTTTCTTTTTATCATATCCTATATTCAATTCCTCAGAAAGTTCTCATGGCTCTTGATTCTAACTTCAAATATATCCAGAATCTAAACAATTCTCACTACCTCCACTGCTACCATTGTAGTTTAAGCAACCAACATCTTTGACCTAGATTATTTTTATAGTCTCTTTAACTGGTCTGATTCTACTCCTGATCCCCATATAAACTATTTTTAACACAACATCCATTTTGAATCTTTTAAACATAATTCAGATGGCACTCCCCTGCTCATAATGTTCCAATGATTTTTCACCAAACTAAAATTAAAATCCAATTACCTTGGGACTTCCAGTAAGATGACAGAATAGGCAGACTAGCTACACAGACCCTCTTCAACAAAGAAAAGAGAAACCAATTGACAGAGATACAGAAGATTATCCTGGAGCCCTGAGCTTTGAAAGGAAGTATACAGAAGTGGATTAGGCACCAAGTACTACAAAAACCTGAGTGAAAACAGAGATGAACAGAGCTGTGGACTGTCAACTACTCTGAAGGCACCAACAGCCTAAATATTTCCAAGTAGTGTTGGGACCTGATAATTGACCTAAAGATCAGCCCTGGTTGCCAAGGTCTGCAGGGACAACTGCACTGCTGGCCTATGACTAGGAAGGGAAACAGAAAGGAGGGACACAAACTGAGTTGTGGACTCTTCGGCTGTCTGGAGGATGCAGCCATTTTTATTGTTTACAAGCTGTGGCCATTTTGGATATTTAAAGTGATTGAGGGAGCAGCCATTTTGAATGTTTACAAGTGACGACCATTTTTTATATTTAATGTGACTGAAGGCACAGACATTTTGAATGTTTAAAAGCAGTGGTCATTTTGGTTATTTAAAGTGACAGCATTCTCCTTCAGATTTCAGAGACCTAAGAATAGCCTCTGATGCCAAGAACAGCAGGGACATACAGGAGGCTGAAATTGGGAAAGGAGACAGGTGGTGTGATGGTGATGTTTGTATGTCAACTTGGCTAGGCCTGCTTGCGTGGCTGGGCAGCTGGATGTAGTATTCCCCATGATGAGACTGGTAATCAACTCCATGGTGGAATCTACTGGGAGCAGCTGAGTAGCTGCCTTTGGGTATATGGTCTGCTTCCTGTATATAAGGAGAAGCTTTGAGAATGGTCTCAAGCCTATGGCACACTTGGACCCTGCATGTAGCCATGTCATTGCTCAGCAGCCTGCTATGCTTTGCCAACCTTGGGACTTACAGTGGACTTAAGTTAATGGCCTGCCAGGTGGATTGGTAACATTGGAACTGTGCCTTTTTCCTTGTCAACCTTGGGGCTTCTCGGCCTCAGCAGCCAACAGCTGTCTGAGTGAAGAAATACCTCTAGCTCCAATGGGCTGGGAGCAGGACGCAGAGCTGGACCCCAAGGCTGAGGGGCTTTCACCCAGCCCCTGGAGCCTGGCACCTTGAACTTGGACTTAAAGCCTCCAAATTGTAAGAATAAACTCCTATTGTTAAGGCCATCCCATTTATGGTATATTCTTGTCAGAGTGGCACTAGGTAACCAGAACAGGTGGTAAGTATATAAGTGCTGCCAACTAGGGAACAGAGGAGCACAGTACCCTGCTTATTTAGATAACATCCAAAGAAAAAAACAATTGTGGGCAAGTCACTCCAACATACAATCACCAATTAAATATAAACACAAAAATGTCATGATGTCTCAGAGACAACAGACCATCACAGTCCACACATAGAAGCAAGACAAAGTAATAGAAACATGGGACCAGGATACAGACCCAGAACACATTCCTAAGGAAGAAGCAGCACTGGAACTCCCTGATAAGGAATTCAAAAGAATTATATTTAGGTACCCTCAACAGATTGAAAGACAGATCAAGGAAAACACTGACAAATTGAGGAAAACACAGAGAAAACCCTAGAACAATTTTGGAAAAAAGTACAAGTATAAAATGACAAAATAAATTGAAAATTAGAAATTATTCTAAATCTACAGATAGAAATCCAGAAGATTAATACTAAATTTTCAGAAATAGATAACACATTGAAAGGGAAAAGGAGCAGAACTGAATCAATGGAGGACAGAATTCATGAGATTAAAGACAAATACCTGAATATTTCTTTGGAGAAGGAGCAATCAGAAACAAAAGATCAAAACAAAATAAGAAAGCTTAAGATCAGGTGGAATACCATCAAAAGGAATAACCTACGTGTAATCAGAATTCTAGAACAGGAAGAGACAAAACCACAGAGAAAATTGTCAAAGATTTGTTGGAAGAGATTCCCTGGTATGATTCATTCAAGAAGTCCAACGAACCCCAAACAGGATAGACCCTAAAAGAAAATGAACAAGACATATCATCAAACTCACCAAAACCAAAGACAAAGAAAGAATGCTGACAGCAGCATGGGAAAAACAAAAAGTTACCTACAAGGGGCAAACAATTAAGGTTAAGCTCGGATTTCTTGGCAGAAACCATACAGACAAGAAGACAATAGGATGGTATATATAAAACTCTGAAAGAAAAAAATTTCCAACCAAGAATTATACATACAGCAAAACTGTCCCTCAAATATGATGGTGAAATTAGGACATTTCCAGATAAGCAGAAATTAAGGGAATTTGTTAAAACCAGACCAACCTTACAAGAGATGCTAAAGGGAGTCCTTTGGACAGAGAACCAACAACAGCAAACAACAACTGACCATTAACACACATGATGACATAACCCAGAAACCAACTCAGTTATGGAAGTATCCAAAGTAAATAAGCCTACAAGATTGTAAACAGGGAATCAAGGACATCAATTTACAAATGAGAACAACTACAAACCAAAAAGAGGGGAAAAAAATATGCGATTTCAGAACTTCTAAATGGTAGGGAAGTCAAGACACCTGCAAGATCAAGTGGACTGTTTTAAACTTGGGAAGAAAATTATAAATCACAGGGAAACCTCAAAGAAAAATGATAAACCTTCACATCAAAATTTAAAAAAAAAAAAAAGCAGACAAGCACAAATATTTAGTAAATACTAAAACAGTAGCAAAAAAAGAAAGTGTTACTATGAGATATAAACGAAACAAGCTCAGCAGAGAAAACTACGTGGAACAAAGAAATCAGCAACACCACAAAAAGGACATAACAAAATAACAGCAACAAATTCATACTTGTCTATAAGTATACTGCCAAAAGAGTAAAAAAAAAAAGAATGTACAGATTGGGAAAAATATTTGGCAATGACATATCTGACAAGGGACTTATCTCTAAAATTTATAGAAAACTCCAACACCTCAACAACAAATAGATTAACAATCCAATTTAAAAAATGGGCAGAAGACATGAATAAATACTTCACCAAAGAAGATATTCAGGCAGCAAGCAAATACATGAAGAAATGCTCACAATCATTAGCCATCAGAGAGATGCAAATCAAAACAACAATGAGATACTACCTCACCCCAACACGAACGACAAACAAAGTTCAACAAGACAGAAAATAACAAATGCTGGCAAGGATGTGGAGAGATTGGGACTCTCATACACTGCCGGTGGTATTGTAAAATGATACAACCACTGTGGAAAGCAGTATGGAGATTCCATAAAAAGCTGAAATTAGCAATACCATTTGACCCAACAATCCCATTACTAGGCATGTATCGTAAAGAAGTGAGAGCCAGGACAAGAACAGATATATGCACACCCATGTAAATCACATTTACAAGGCAAAAAGATGGAAACAATCTACATGGGCATCTTCCACAGAAGAATGGATAACCAAACCATGGTACATACACACAATGGAATACTATGCAACATTAAAGAATAATGTAGAATCTGCAAAACACCGCATAACGTGAATGAACTTGGAGCACATTATGCTTAGTGAAATAAGTCAGTTACAGAAGGACAAACATAGTATTAGTTCATTATTGTAAAAAGTCAAGGAAAGGCGTTCTGGCAAGATGGTGGACTAGGCAGAAAGACTGCACAGACCCTCTTCAACAAAGAAAAGGGAAACCAATTAACACAGACACAGAAGATAATCC
>NW_006921768.1:3137571-3142564 GCF_000298275.1 Orycteropus afer afer
GGGAAGAGGTAACTATGGGGAGGAAGTGGGAAGGGAGCTGTTGCATTGTGGTAAACTGTGGTCAATGTCATGAGACAAAGTATATGTAAACTGCTGTATGGAAAGTGAATTTGCTCCGTAAATCTTCACCCAAATCACAATAAAATAAATAAATAAATAAATAAATTTTTTTTTAAAAAAAGTCAAGGAAAGATTTATACATGGAAGGAAACTTTCTTTGTTGGTTACCAGATGTGGTTTTTTTTGGTTACCAGGGAGGGGAAGGAACATTGCAAACAAAAAGAAAAAAAATGTAATGACCCATGTCACTTTAGTTTTGTGTATTTCACTGTACATAAATTATATTTAAATTAAATGTATTAAAAATAAATTACCTTATCTTACAAGGTCTTCCATGATCTTCCTCCCACACCCACTACCACCATTGCCTTTCCAATCTCATTTCTCCCATACTTCCAATGTGGCACTAAACCATACTGGCCTTGATGCCGTTTTCTCCAACTTAAAGGTCTTTGTCTTTATTATTTCCTCTATCTAGAACTTTTCTGAATCCCAAACATTTTAAAAGTTTGCTCCTTTACTTCATTCAGATATCTGCTCAAATGCCAATTCTTCATAAAGGCTTTCTAAGACCACACCACCTAAAGTAGTACTGTCTATCATATTCTATCCCTTTGCCCTGTTTTATGTTTCTTCATAGTCATTTTTACCACCTAACATATTATTTATTTTTGTTTATTATTTTACCTTCTGTCTTAGTTCTCTAGTTCTGCTGTAACAGAAACACCACAAGAGGATGACTTTAACAAATAGAAATTTATTCTCTTATAATTTAGGAGGCTAAAAGTCCAAATTCAGAGTGCCAGCTCTAAAGGAAGACTAGGCTAGAGTCTGAGTCCAGAGTGTTAGCTTTTGAGGCTGTGGGGAGGCCCCTTGACCTTAGACTTCAACTCTACCTCTTGTTCAAGGCCTACTGGAGCAAGCTGGAGGTTGCTCCTGATTCATGCAGCTGGTGGCTGCTGAGGCCATTTGACACAGATGCTGAGAAACCAATTGACATAGATAGAGAGGAAAATCTTGGAGCACTGAGCTTTGAAAGGAAGGATAAAGAAGTGGGTTAAATATCAACTACTAGAAGAGCCTGAATGAGAACAGTGGATAAGGAGACAAACAAGCTGCAGACTGTTGGCTATCCTGATGGCACAGCCAGTTGGAATATTTACAAGTGGCATTAGGATGTGGGCAGTAACCTAAGAATCAGCCCTGCTTGTCAGGGGCTGCATGGACAACTACACTGGTGGCTGATGCCTAGAAAAGAAAACAGCAAATAAGGAGACAACATGAGCTGTGGAATTTTGGCTGTCCTAGAGCACAGCCATGTTGAATATTGGCAAGTGGTGTGGCCATTTTGGATATTCACAAGCAGCATTCTGATACCAGTAACCTAAGAATAGGCTCTGCTTGCCAAGAACAGCACAGGCAACTGCACTGGAGGCTAGTGACTGGGAAGGTACAATATTCCCCTTACTACTCTTATACCCCACACCCCTTCGTTGGTGAACGAAGATGTAGCCATCCCCCACCTCCACCCACCGTCTGCACTGGCAGGAATTCCATTCAATTCTGTGTGCCCTGATGGAGTCTGCATGCCCTGTCCCCCCCCCCCCGGCCCAGTTCTGTTTTTCTTTGTTTTAAAATCATTCTTTTTTTTTTCCTTTCTTTTTCCCATCTTAGGTTCTAGTTTTTGTTTTTTGTCTTTTTTCTTTTTTTCCAGGTTCCCATACTTTTTCTTTATTTTGGCTCTTCCCATCTCTTATTTTTCTTTTTGCAGTTTTCTCAATTTTTTCTTTGTTATTCTTATACACTTGCTCTTTTCTCTTATTCTCCACTTTTCTTTTTCTATTTATATTTCTTTTGTCTTTTAAAAGCTTTTCTTTCAATATTTCTTCTCATGTATTGCCTTTCCTTTCTTCCTTTTTTTTTTTTTTTGGTGATTGTTCCTGCTTGTTTATACGGTTTGTGTTTTTTGTCCCCTTGTTTTTATTTTACTTTACTGGTGGTCTTTTGATTGTATTTTTTTTCTTTGTCTGAGTGGGAGACAGCAACCATACCCACATAACCCAATCATACCTGCACTTCCTGCAGCCACACCTACTGAATGAGGGCCACCACTTGCTTCTGCACCAACTGACCAAAAATAGATAACAGCCAATACCAGACCATCTCACCCTTAACTAATCTCTACAAATAGCTAACCAGAGATCTGTGTACACACACTCATTCTCTATCACATACACCAGGAGACTGGTGGGGAGTGCCTAAGTGCTACCAACTAGCAAATAGAGAAGCACAGTACCCTACTTACTCAGATATATATGAAAACAAAACAAAACAACAAAAATCTTGGGCAAATCACACCAATTTTAAATATAAATACAATGACATCACAACATCTCAGAGACAGCACACCATCACAGTTCACACAAAGAAGCAAGCTAAAGTAGTAGAAACAAGGGATCAGGATGTTATTGTTGTTGTTAGGTGCCACTGAGTTGGCTGCAACTCATAGCAACCCTATGTACAACAGAACAAAACACTGCCCAGTCCTGTGCCAACCCCACAATCCTTGCTATACCTAAGTCCATTATTGCAGCCACTGTGTCAATCCATCTAATTGAGGGCACTTCCCATTTTTGTTGACTCTCAAATTTATCAAGCATAATATCTTTCTCCAGGGAATGGTGCCTTCAGACAACATGACCAAAATAGGTGAGACGAAGTCTGGCCATTATTGCTTCCAAGGAGCATTGCAGCTACACTTCCTCCAGGATAGATGTGTTAGTTCTTCTGGAAGTTCATGGTACTCTCAGAATTGTTTGCCAATACTACAATTCAAAAGCAGCAACTCTTTTTCACTCTTCCATATTCATTGTCCAACCTTCACATGCATATGAGGTGAATGAAAATAACATGGATTGGGTTAGACGCACCTTAGTCTTCAAAGAGACATCTTTGCTCTTCAGCACTTTAAAGAGGTTCTTATGCAGCAGATTTGCCCAGTGCAATAATACATCATCTGATTTCTTGACTGCTGCTTCCATTGGTATTGATTGAGGAATCCAGTAATATGAAATCTTTGACAATTTCAGTCTTTTCTCCATTTACTGTGATGCTGCTTATTGGTCTAGTTGTGAGGATTTTCATTTTCTTTATGTTGACATGTAATCCATACTGCAGACTGTAGTTTTTATTACTCATCAGTAAGAGCCTCAAATCATTTTCACTTTCAGCAAACAAAGTAATGCCATTTGCATATCACAGGTTGTTAATGAGTCTTCCTCCAATCCTGATGACACATTCTTCTTCATATAGTCCTGCTTCTTGGATTATTTGTTCAGCATACAGATTGAATAAGTATGGTGAAAGAATATAATTCTGACACTCTCTTCCTAATTTTAAACCATGCAGTATCCCCTCATTCTGTTCAGATGACAGCCTTCTGGTCTATATACAGGTTCCTCATGAGTATAATTAAGTGTTCTGGAATTCTCATTCTTCTCAATGTTGTCCACAATTTATTATGATCCACACAATCAAATGTTTTTGCATAGTCAATGAAACACAAGTAAACATCTTTCTATTATTCTTTGCTTTGAGCCAAGATCCATCTGACATCAGCAATGATATTCCCTGCTCTACATCCTCTTCAGAATCCAGCTTTCATTTCTGGAAGCTCTCTGTCAATATACTGCTGCAACTATTTTTGAATTATCTTCAGCAGGATTTTACTTGCATGTGATATTAATAGTATTGTTTGATAATTTTCACATTCTGTGGGATCACCTTTCTTTGCAATGGGTACATGTATGGATCTCTTCCAATCAATTGGCCAGGTACCTGTTTTCCAAATTTCTTGGCATAGAAGAGTGAGTGCCTCTAGTGTAGTATCTGTTTGTTGAAACATCTCAATGGGTATTCCATCAATTCCTGGAGCCTTGTTCTTTGTCAATTCCTTCAGTGCAGCTTCAACTTCTTCCTTCAGTACCTTTGGTTCTTGATCATATGCCACCTCTTGAAATGGATGAACATCAACCAATTCTTTTTGGTACAGTGACTTTTTGTATTCCTTCCATTTTCTTTTGATGCTTCCTGTATCATTCAATATTTTGCCCATAGAATCAATCTTTCAATACTGCAACTCAAGGCATAAATTTTTTCCTCTGTTCTTTCAGCCTGAGAAATGTTGAGTGTGCTTTTTTCTTTTGGTTTTCTAACTCCAGATCTTTACACATTTCATTAAAATAATTGACTTTGTCTTCTCAAGCTGCTCTTGGAAATCTTCTGTTCAGCTCTTTTACCTTGTCATTTCTTCCATTTGCTTTAGCCACTCTCCATTCAAGTGCAAGTTTCAGAGTCTCTGCTGACATCCATTTTGTTCTTCTCTTCCTTTCCTGTCTTTTGAATGATCTTTTGCTATCTTCATGGATGATGTTCTTGATGTCACCCCACAATTCCTCTGGTTTTCGGTCATGGTGTTCAATGTATCAAATCTATTCTTTAGATGATCTCTAAATTCAGGAAGGATAAAATCAAGGTCATGTTTTGGCTCTCATGGATTTGTTTTGTCTTCAGCTTCAACCTGAACTTGCACATGAGCTGATGATGGTCTGTTCCACAGTCAGCTCCTGGCCTTGTTTTGGCTGAGATATTGAGCTTCTCCATCACCTATTTCCACAGATGCAGTCTATTTGATTCCTGTATACTCCATCTGGTGAAGTCTATGTGTACAGCTGCTGTCTGTGTTGTTGAAAAAAGGTATTTGCAATGAATAAGTCATTGGTCTTGCAAAATTCTATCATGCAATCTCCAGTGTTATTTCTATCACCAAGGCCATACTTTCCAACTACCAGTGATTCTTCTTTGTTTCCAACTTTTGCATTCCAATCACCAGTAATAATCAACACATCTTGATTGCATGTTTGGTCAATTTCAG
>NW_006921768.1:3143394-3144554 GCF_000298275.1 Orycteropus afer afer
AATAGGCCTTGGGTTACTGCTGGTAATCCTGTCTTCCTCTTGTGGGATTACAGGAGGTCAGAACATGTGGCCTCCTTGCCGTTCTTGCATATGGTTATCTGATTCAAAATGGCCAAAACCAGACCATTTCAGCTCACTAATGCCAAGGATATCAATCTCCATACATTCCATTTCATTTTTGACAACTTTCAATTTTCCTAAATTCATACTTCGTACATTCCATGTTCCAATTATTAACAGATGTTTGCAGGTATTTCTTCTCATTTTGGTCATGACACATCTGCAAACAGAAGTCCCAAAGGCTTTACTACAGCCACATCATTAAGGTTGGCTCTACTCTGAGGGGGAAGCTCTTCCCCAGTCATATTTTGAGTGCCTTCTGACCTAAGAGGCTCCTCTCTGGCAACATATCAAATGATGTTTCAGGACTACTGGTAAAGTTTTCTGGTATTATATCAGACAGTATTTCACTGCTATTCATAAAGTTTTCACTGGCTAATTCTTTGAGAAGTGGGTGACCACTTCCTTTTTCTGAGTCTGTCAGTCTGGAAGCTCCACTGAAACCTGTCAGCCATGGGTGACCCTGCTGGTATTTGAAATACTGGTGGCATAGCCTCCAGCCTCACAGCAACACACAAGCCAACACAGCTACAGTAAACAATACAGTTTGGTATTGGTATAAAAATAGATACACAGACCAATGGCATAGAATTGTGAGTCCAGAAATACCCACACATCTATGATCAACTCATTTTTAACAAGGGTACTAAGTCCATTTGATGGGAAAAGAAGAGTTTCTTCAAAAACTGGTGCTGGGAAAACTGGATTTCTATATGCAGAAAAATGAACAAGATCCTTGCCTCACACCATAAACAAAAACAAATTCAAAATGGATTATGGACCTAAATGTACAAATTAATGCCATAAAATTCTTAGAAAACAAGCAGGGGCAATGTTTTCAGACCTAGCTTTTAACAATGGATTATCTAATATAATAACAAAAGCATAAATATCAAAAGACAAAATAAATGGAGCCTCATAAAAATTAAAACTTTTGTTCATCAAAAGACTTAAGCAAATAAGTAAAAAGACAAGCTACTGACTGGGAGAATATCTTAGAAACCATATCCTGACAAGAATCTAATAAACAATATATATAT
>NW_006921768.1:3144729-3151432 GCF_000298275.1 Orycteropus afer afer
TGCACCAAAGAAGACATTCAATCAGCCACCAAACACATTAAAAGATGCTCAGTATGTTTGTAACCATCAAAGATGCAAATCAAAACCACAATGAGGTAACATTTCACTCCAACTAGGATGTCAAAGATTAAAAAATAATAACAAATGTTGGCAAGGATGTGAGGAAATTGGGACCATTACCCATTGCTGGTAGAGATGCAAATGGTACAGTCATTGTGGAAAAACAGTGTGGCAATTTCTCAAAAAACTAAAAACAGAACTACCATTTGACCCACCAATTCCACTCCTACGTATGCACTCAAAAGACTTGAAAGCAGAAACTGAAAAAAAGATTTTTATGCCAGTGTTCATGACAGCACTATTCACAACAGCCAAAAGCTGGAAACTTCCTAAATTCCTATCAACAGAGGAATGGATAAACAAAATGTGGTACAATGAAATCCTATTCATTCAGTAGGAGAAATGAAGTCTCGATACATGTTATGGTATGGATGGAGTTTGAATACATTATGCTAAGCTAAATAAGTCAATCACAAAAGGACAAATATTGTATGTCTTCACTTATATAAAAAGACAAGAAAAGGTGAATTAGAGACCAAAGTTTGTTAGTGGTTACTAGGTGTAGTAGGGTGGGGAAAAAGGGTCTAACAATGATGAAAAATGTTAGGGGTTCCCAGCCAATTATTGTAATTGCTATTAGTAAGTTGTACACCTGCAAATAATTGAGTTGGCAAAAGTTGGGTGGTAGGTATATTTACAAAAACAAAACAGAGTAGCTTTTGATCCTGCTTATGTACAACCAAACACCTCATGGGATTCAGTTCCTTGGTGTGGAAGTTTAGGGTCACTGTTTTATGAGGCATCCCAATAAATTGACCTGATAAGACATTTTGTACTTCTGTTCTACTTCCTAGTTGTTGAGTAGTGCCTGGGGTCTTAAAACAGAAGGAAGAACACATGGCTAATTGCCCCCATGAACAGCTGCCTTCTTTGCCATGAGACCAGAAGAACTGGATGGTGCATGGCTATCATTACTGAACATTTTAGTCAAAGATTCCATAGGGAGATCCTGATCAAAAGAGAGGAAAAGCAGAACATAATTTCAAATTCTCTTGGATTCCAGACTATATGGAGCCATGAAAGTTAGATGAACCCCTGAAATTATAGCCCTGAGATAATCTTTAACCCTGAAACTAAAAATATCCCCTCAAGTGTTCTTAAAACTGAACAACAGTTTAGCTTAACTAGTGGGGAAAAAAAAAAAAAAAAAAGTCTGCCTTGAGCTTTATGCTCTTTTAAGAACTATTGATATGGGATCAAATTGACAACAGCAACTTGAAAATTAGATAAGAACCTTAGAGTTTATATGAATGGGGGAGGAACAATTCAGAAAAGGAGGATGAGAATGGCTGTACAACTTGAAGAATATAACCAATTTTACTGAATTGTACATGTAGAAAAAGTTGAACTGATGTACATTTTGCTATATATTCTCAATATAAACAGCAAACAAAATAAATAAAATTTGAAGGAAATAAATGGCATCCAGATTGTAAAGGAAAAATTAAACCTATCTCTGTTTGCAGATGACATGATTTTGTATAAAGAAAACCTCAAGGAATCCACTAAAAAACTCAAGTTAAACAAGGTTTCAGGATATAAGGTTAATACATAAAAATCAATCATGCTTCTATATACTCTAACTGTATAAAAATTTAATTAAGAAAACTATTTTAATGTGAGTGATCAATATGGTGGCATTGAGGAAGAGAAAGACAGAGAGAGGTACGTAGGAGGTACAGACAATGAAGATGAATCCTTTTGCACATACAGTACTGCGTTGTCAGTGAAGGCAAACATGGGTATACGGGTGGATAGATGGGTGGACAGGCTGAACTATTAGGTATGTCTCTGAAGTGGGGAGTGTACCCAAGAACATGTATAGGGTTGGCAGACAATGGTCCTACAAGTTTATGTGTATGATCTGAATTCCCAGGTGTATAGCAGAGTTGACAAGGGGCAAGGTTGTAGTCACTGCTTGGTCACAGCCAGCTACCCAGAGGGACTGAGTAGTTGAACCTGTGGGCTCAGGATCATAGTTGCAGAGGACATCAAGCTCAAATGGCATAACATACTATACAAAACATTGTTCCACCTCCTACTTTGGCAAGTAGTGACTGAGATCTTAAAAGCTAGCAAGCTGCCATCTAGATGCAATGATGGGTCTCCCCTCATCCAGGGCAAAGAAGAATGAAGAAAACCAAAAATTCATGAAAACAGTTAGTCCTAGCAACTGGTACACCATCTGATCTGCAGCCTATATGCAGAACTAGATGGTGCCTGGCTACTACTGTCAACAACTTGGAAGGGGATCTATGTAGAAGATCCTGGATAGAGAGGGAGAATAACGTGGAACAAAACTCAAAATCATATGGAGAAAAAAAAGGGGGGGACCAGGTTTGCTGGTCTGATAGAGTCTGGTGGAACCACTGAGACTATGGCCCCTAGCTGCCCTTCAGGTCTCGAATTGAACCCATGCCTGTGGCTTCCAGCCAAACAAAAGACAGGCATATGAGTTGAACATTTACGTGAGGTAGATACACTCCTTGGAGAGAACAATCATGGGAGAAAGAAGGGCTGCTTATGCACAGGGAGAGACAGCTGAGGGGGCAGGAGTGCATGGAGGGATGGACACAGGGAAGAGGTAACTATCGGGAGGAAGTAGGAGGGGAGCTGTTGCATTGTGGTGAATTGTAGTCAGTGTCATGAGACAAAGTATATGTGAACTGCTGTATGAGAAGTGAATTTGCTCTGTAAATTTTCACCCAAATCACAATAAAAAAAAAAAAAACTATTTTATTCACAACAGTATCAAAAAGAATAAAATTCTTAGAAGTAAATTTAACAAAGTGCAAAACTTACTCTGAAAACTACAAAACAACTTTGAAATAAATTTTTCAGAGTTCTACATAAATGGAAAAACATCTCATATTCATAGATCACTTAACATTAAGTGGCAGTGCTATGTAAATTGACTGACAGATTCAACACAATCCCTATCACAACTCAAGCCGATTTCTTTGTAGAGACTTAAAAGCTGACTCTAAAATTTATATGGAGACTTCCGGCAAGATGGTGGAATAGGCAGACCAACTACATAGACTCTATCCAACAAAGAAATGAGAAACCAATTGAAACAGATATAGAAGATAATCCTGGAACACTGAGCTTTGAAGGGAAGGATAAAGAGGTGGGTTAAATAACAACTAATAGAAGAACCTGAAGGAAAACCATGAATAAGGAGACAAATGGAGCTGTGGACTAGCCCCCTGTCCTGATGGCATGGCTAATTTGAATATTTACAGGTGGAGTTCTAACCCAGTAGCAAGCTAAGAATCACAATGTTCACCAAGGACCGCATGGACAACTGCACTGGTGGCTGACGACTAGAAAGGAAAACAGCAAAGAAGGAGACAAACGACTGTGGATTGTCAGCTATCCAAGAAGGAGACAAACGGCTGTGGACTGTCAGCTATGCAAGGACACAGCCATTTGGAATATTTGAGAGCTGTGTTCTGATTCTGGCAGAAATCTAAGAATAGGCTCAGCTTGCTGAGGACAGCGTGAGCAACTGAACTAGAGGCTGATGACTAGAAAGGGGCAATATTCCCCTTCTTACTCTTATACCTCACACCTTCTAGGTGAATGGAGGTGTGGTCATCCCCCACAACCAACCAACTTCTGGACAGATAGGAATTCCATCCCACTCTGTGTGCCCTGACAGAGCCTGAGTGTCATGCCCTGCCCTACCCATATTATTTTTGTTTTTAAAATTATTCTTTTTTTCTTCCTCATTTCTTCCTTTTTATTTTTTCCTACTTCCCTTCCCTGGTTCTTGTCTTTTTCTTTCTCATCCATTTCCTGTTTCCTTTTTTTTTTTTCTCTCTCTCTCTCTCTTATCTTCTTTTGATTCTTCCTATCCATTATTTTCCTTCTTGCAGTTTTCTCAGTTTCTCTTTATTATTCTTTTACTCTTGCTCTTTTCCCTTATTCCCTCCTCCCCAGATACTGTGGGGGATTTTTTCCCCTCTTCTTCTCTTTCTCTTTTATGTTTTTAATTCTATTTTTTTAAAAATTCTTTTTCTCATTATTGCCTTTTTTTTTTTTTTTTTTTGTCACAATTGTTCCTATTTATGCAGCTTGTGTTTTTTTGTTCTCTTGCTTTTATTTTTGGTGGTTTTGTTATTACCATTATTTTTGCCTACCTGAGTGGGAGACAGCAACCATGCCCACACAAACCAACCATACCCCCACCTCCTGCAGCCCCACTGACTGAGTGAGGGCTACCACTTGCTGCTGTACCTACTGACCAATGATACACAGCAACCAATACCAGCCCAATTAACCCTGATCTGCTCTTCATGAACAGCTAACAGATCTGTACACACACTATCCTTCTCTATCACACCCACCAGGAGACAAGTAGTAAGTGCCTAAATGCTGCCAACTAGCAAATAGGAAATAACAGCACCCTGCTCACTGAAATATATCAAAATAAAATCTTGGGTGAATCACACCAACATAAAAAATATATATATATATCACTGCCATCAGGTCGAATCCAACTCACAGTTACCCCTCTTTGGGTTTCCAAGATGGTATCTCTATGGAAGTTGATTGCCCACTCCTTCTGAGGAGCGGCTGGTGCATTTGAACCACCAGACCAACATACAATCACCAATTAAATATAAATACAATGACATCGTAATGTCTCAGGGAAACATTACCATCTAGTCCACACACAGCAGCAAGATAAAGTAGTATAAACAAGGGACCACAATACAGACCCAGAAAACCTCCCTGAGGAAGAAGCAGCATTGGAACTCTCTGATAAGTAATTCAAAAGAAATACATTTAGGTGTCTTCAATGGATTGAGAGATAGATCAACGAAAACACTGAAAATATTAAGGAAAACACAGACAAAGCTCTAACACAATTTAGAAAAACAGTACAAGAAAAAAAAATGACAAAATAAATTAAAAATTAGAAATGATACAAAAACAACAAATAGAATCAAGAAGATTAATATTAAGATTTCAAAAACAGATAACACATTGAATGGGCAAAAGAGTAGAATTGAATCGATGGAGGACAGAATTAGTGAGACTGAAGATAACAACCTCAAAACTACTTTGGTAAGGGATCAATGAGAAAAAAGATCAAAACAAAATGAAGACAACCTAAGAATAATGTGGGATACGATCAACAGGAATAACTTATGTGTAATCAGAATTCCAGAATAGGGAGAGACAATTCTCTAAGATGTGTTGGAAGATAATTTCCATAATATGATGATAGAGGAGATGATATCCATTCAAGAAGTTAAACAAACCCCAAACAGGATAAACCCCAAAAGAAAATCTGAAATGTATCATAATCAAACTCACCAAAAACTAAGTTAAAGAAAGAATCCTGAAAGCAGCATGGGAAAAAAGAAAAGTTACCTGCAAAGGGCAACCAATAAGACTCAGTTCTGATTCCTCAGCAGAAACCATGCAGGAGAGAAGACAATGGGATGATATACATAAAACCCTGAAAGAAAAAACGTCCAACCAAGAATTGTATATCCAGCTAAATTGTCCCTCAACTGATGGTGAAATTAAGACATTTCCAGATAAGCAGAAATTAAGGGAATTTGTTAAAACTAGACCAACATGATGAGAGATGCTAAAGGGAGTCCCTCAGACAAAGCACCAACAAAAGCAGACAACAATCAATGATTAACACGCATGATGATATAACCCAGAAACCAACCCAGTTATAGAAGTATCCAAAGTAAAATAAGCTAACAAGACAATGAACAGGGAACCAGAGATGTTAATTGTTAAATGAGGACTACTACAAACCAAAAGTGGAAAGAACAGTGCAGTTATAGAACTGCTAAATGGTGAAGAAGTTAAAACAATTGCAAAATAGAACAGACTGTTCTAATGAACAAGGCATCTAACTTTGGATCAGAAGATTGCAGGTTTGAGTCCTGCCATGGTTGCTAGGAGTTATAGGTCAAATTTTGGGGGAGCTCTTGTAGCAAAGTGGCTAAGGCACTTGACTGCTAACCAGAAGGCTGGCGGTTAAAACCCACCAGCCACTCCTCGGAAAGAAGATGGTGCAATCTACTTCCATAGTGATACTGTCTCAGAAACCCAAGGAGGGGTCACTATGAGTCAGGTCTGACTTGACGGCACATAACAACAACAAACCTGGCAAGAAAATTATAAATCACAGGGTAACTTCAAGGAAAAATAATACATCTTCACATCAAAATAAAAGAGAATGAGCACAAATAATTTGCAAATACTAAAACAATAGCAATGAAGGAAATGATGACACAATTCATTAACAAAACTGAGCTCAGCACAGAAAATTATATAGAACAAAGAAATCAGCAACACCACAAAAAACCCGGAACAAAATGACAGCAATAAATTCATAATCGTTGATAATTACATTGAATGTAAATGGATTAAATGCACCACTCAAGAGAGAGAGAGCTGCAGACTGGATAAGAAAACATGACCCATAAATATGCTGTCTATAAGAGACTAACCTTTGTTGTTGTTATGTTGTTAAGTGCCGTCGAGTCGTTTCCGACTCATAGCGACCCCATGCACAGCAGAACGAAACACTGCCCGATCCCGCACC
>NW_006921768.1:3152036-3187522 GCF_000298275.1 Orycteropus afer afer
TTGAGATGTAATCCATACTGCAGACTGTATTCTTCAACCTTCATCAGTAGGTGCCTTAAGTCATCCTCACTTTCAGCAAGCAAAGTTGTACGTCTGCATATCTCAGGTTGTTAATGATTCTTCCTCCAATCCTGATACCACGTTTTGTTCTTCCCTTGTTGAGACTAACCTTAGACATGAAGAAAAAAATAGACTAAAAATAAAGGGTTGGAAAAACATATATCAAGCAAATGGCAAATGAAAAAGAGCAGGAGTGGTGATATCAATTTCTGATAAAATTGACTTTAAGACACACCTTAAGAGACAAGGAAGGACATTATATAATGATTAAAGGACCAACTGAACAAGAGGACATAACGTTAACAAAAATCTATGCACCCAATAAAAGAGCCCCAAAATACATAAATCAGACATTAACAGAATTGAAGACAAATAGATGACTCCATAATAATAGTAGGAGACTTTCATATATGACTTTGATTGAAATACAGAACTAGAAAGAAACTCAACAAAGACACAAAAGAACTAAACAATACAATTAACCAACTTGACCTTATAGACATCTACAGAGCACTTCACCCAACAGCACAATATACATTTTTTTTCCAGCACACATGGAACACTCTCCAGGATACACCATATGTTAGGCCACAAAGCAAGTCTCAATGCATTTAAAAACATACTGAAATACTGCAATGCATCCTCTCAGATCACAATGCTATGAAATCAGAAATCAAGAATAGGAAGATTAATGGGAAATTAAATATCACCCTCCTTAAAAACTACTGTGTAAAAGAAGAAATGAAAAATGAAATTTAAAAATACCTTCAATTAAACAAGAAGGAAAACAAAACATACCAAAATCCTTGGAACAAAGTAAAAGCAGTGATTAGAGGGCAAGTTATAGCAATAAATGCACACATCAAAAATAAAAAAGAAAGAAAAAAGTCAAAATCAACACCTTAACCAACCTCTCCAACAATTAGAAAAAACAGCAATAAAAGCCTAGAATCACCAGAAGAAATCACAAAGATTGAAAAAGGAATAAATGAAACAGAAAATAGAAACACAATTGAAAAAAAATCAACAAGACTAGAAATTGATTCTTTGAAAAGATTAATAAAATTGACAAACCATTAGCAAACTTAACAAAGAAGAAGAAGGAGAAGATCCAAATAACACGAATAAGAAATTAAATTTGTAACATCACAAAAGAATCAACCAAAACAAAAAGAATAATATCAGGATATCAAGAAGAACTGTACTGCAACAAATTTGAAAACCTAGAAGAACTGTACAGATTTCTAGAAACCACCACTTAGCAAAACTAACAAAGATTGAAGTAGAAAATTTGAAGTGACCCATAACAACAGAAGAAATTGAACAGATCATTTAAAAAAAAAAAAAGAAAGAAAAGAAAAAGTCCTGGCCCAGGTGGCTTCACTGGAGAATTCTCCCACACATTCAGAGAAGAGCTAACACCAATCCTACTCAAACTATTCAAAACACAGAAATGATTAAATCTTCCCAAATTCATTTTATGAAGCAAGCATAACCTTGATACCAAAACCAAGCAAAGACATCACTAAAAAGGAAAACTCCACCTTATGAATATAGATGTAAAAATCTTCAACAAAATCCTAGCCAATACACCCCAAACAATACATCATTAAAAAAACAATACATCATTACCAAGTGGGATTCATACCAGTTATGCAAGGATGTTTCAATACTAGCAAAGCAATCAATGTAAGTCATCATGTAAGTTAAATAAAGGAAAAGAACCACATGATCATATCAATAGATGCAAAAAAAGGCATTTGATAAAATCCAATGCCCATTCCTGATAAAAACTCTCAGAAAAGTAGGAATAGGAGGGAAGTTCCTCATCATAATGAAGGGCATATATGCAAAACCAACAGCCAATGTTATTCTCAAAGACAAGTGATTAATGTTCCCTTGTGAACAGGAACCAGACAAGGATGCCCTCTATCTCCACTTCTACTCAACATGTGTTGGAAGTCCTACCCAGGGCAATAAGGAAAGAAAGGGAAATATAAAGGCATACAATTGGTAAGAAGTAAAGCTATCCTTATTTGTAGATGATATATTCCTATATGTAGAAAACCCAAAAGACTCAGTAAGAAAACTACTAGAACTAACTGCAAGATTTAGCATAGTTTCAGGATACAAGATCAACATATAAAAGTCAGTTGGATTCCTCTACATCAGCAAAGAGATTCCTGAAAAGGAAATAAGGAAATCAATACCATTTACAACAGCTACCAAAAAAGGTGAAATACTTGGATACAAATCTTACCAAGGACACAAAAGACCTATACAAAGAAAACTACAAAACACTACCTCAAGAAACTATAAGAAATCTACATAAATGGAACAACATATCACACTAATGGATAGGAAGATTGAACATCATGAAAATATCAGTAGTACCCAAAGCAATCTATACATTCAATGCAATCCTGGTCCAGATTCCATCAACATTCTTTAAGGATATGAAAAATCAATCACTAATTTCATATGGATAGGAAAAGACCTCGGATAAGCAAAGCACTATTGAAGAAATAAAACAAAGTAGGAGGTCTCACATTCCTAGATCTCAAAACTTACTATACAGCCACAATAGTCAAAATAGCCTGGTATTGGTACAATGACAGACACACAGACCAATGGAACAGAATTGAGAACTCAGAAAGAGATCCATTGACCTATGGTCAGTGATCTTTGACAAAGGGCCAAAATCCATTAAATGGGGAAGAGATAGTCTCTTTAAGAAATGGTGCTGATAAAACTGGTTATCCATTGGCAGAAAAATGAAACAAGATTCATACTTCACACCGTACACAAAAACTAACTCCAGATGGATCAAAGACTTAAATGTGAAACCTAAAACTATAAAGTTCATCAAGGAAAAAGTAGGGGAAAACTTAGGGGCCCTAATTTATGGCATAAATAGACTATCAAGAATAACCCAAAATGCACAAATTGCAGAAGATAAACTAGATGATTAAAACCTTATAAAAAATATATTCTTATTTTAAATTAAAGACTTCTCCAAAAGAGGGAAAAGAGAACCTACAGATTGGGAGAAAATATTTAGCAACAACATATCTGACAAGGGACTTATCATCTCTCAAATTTATAGAAAATTCCAACACCTCAATATCAAAAAGAGCCAATCCATTAAAAAATGGGTAGAAGACATGAACAGACCCTTCACCAAAGAAGATATTCAGGTGGCCAACAAACACATGAAGAAATGTTCACCATTATTAGCCATTCCCACCCAAAAAACCCATTGCCCTCAAGTCAGATCTGACTCATAACAACCTCTCCTTGGGTTTCTGAGGCAGTGTCACTACAGAAGTAGATTGCCCAACCTTCCTTCCGAGGAGTGGCTGGTGGGTTTGAACCGCCAGCCTTCTGGTTAGCCTTAGGCAGTAAGCCACAGAGCTCCCTCATTAGCCATTAGAGAGAAGCAAATCAAAACAACGAGATACTATGTCACTCCAGAAATAACAGAAAAGTTCAAGACAGAAAATGCAAATGCTGGCAAGGATGTGGAGAGATTGGGACCCTCGTACACTGCTGGTGGGATTGTAAAATGATATAAACACTGTGGAAATCGGTTTGGCAATTTTTTAAAAAGTTGGCAATAGAAATACCATTTGATCCAGCCATCCCATGACTAGGTACATATTCTAAAGAAGTGAGAGCTAGGACACAACTAGATATATGCACACCCATATTTATCACAGCACTACTCACAATAGCAAAGAGATGGAAACAATCCAAGTATCCATCAACAGCGGAACGGATAATCAAATTGTGGTATATATTCACAATGAAATACTATGTAACACTAAACAATAATGTAAAATCCGCAAAACACCGCATAATGTGGATGAAGTTGGAGTACATTATGCTGAGTGAAATAAGTCAATCACAGAAGGACAAATATTGTATTAGTCCACTATTGTAAAAAGTCAAGGAAAGGTTTATATATGGAAAGAAGCTTTCATTGTTGGTTACCAGAGGTGGGGGTGTGGGGAGGGAGAGCTGCTAGACAGGTTAGAAACAAGTATTGATTTATGTGAAGGGAAAGGCAATATTCCAAAAGCAAGTGATCAACACAGTAACACTAAAGAAAAGGAACACGGGGCAAAGTTAGGATAGCTTCTTAGCCACAGCCAATTACCCTGAGGCAGTAAGCTGTTAGACCTGTAGCTCGGGAGCATGGTCACAGGGGACATCAAGCTCAATTGGCATAAAGTATTACACAAAAACATTGCTCTACATCCTACTTTGGTGAGTAGTATCCAGGGTCTTCAAAACTTGCCATCTAGATGCATCAATGGGTCTCTCTTCATCTAGAGCAAAGAAAAATGAAGACAAGCAAAGACAGATGGAAAAAATTAGTCCAAGGGACTAGTAGACCATGGAATCCTCAGCCTATATGACCATGAGACCAGAAGAACTAGATGGTGCCCAGCTACCACTGTCAACCACCTGGAGGGGAATCAGTGAAGGAGATCCTGGATGGAATGGGAGAACAATATGGAACAAAACTCAAAATCTTAAAAAAATATCAGGTTTGCTGGTCTGATAGAGCCTGGTGAGAACACTGAGACTATGGCCCCTAGCTGCCCTTCAGGTATGGAACTGAACTCACTCCCATGGCTTCCAGCCAAACAACAGATAGGCATCAGGTAGATACACTCCTTGGAGTGATCAATGGGAGAACAGAAAGACAGTGTTTGCACAAGGAGACAGCTCAGGGGCCTGGGAGTGCATGGGAGGGAAGGACACAGGGAAGAGGTAACTATGTAGAGGAAGTGAGAAGAGAGCTGTTCATTGTGGGAAAATGCAGTCAATGTCAGGGAACAAAATGTGTGTAAACTGCTGTATGGAAAATGAATTTGATCTGTAAACTCTCACCCAAATCACAATACAAATTAAAATAAATAAATAAAAGAATGTTCATATAAGTAGAACTAACAGGGGACAAACTTAGGGTAACTTACTAGCCACAGCCAGTTACCCTGAGGGAGCAAGTTGTTGGATCTGGAGCTCAGAACAGTGGTCACAGGGGACAGCAAGATCAATTGGCATAACATACCACACAAAAACATTGTTGTACATCCTACATTGGTGAGTAGTATCTAGGGTCTTAAAAGCTTGCAAGCAGCCATCTAGATGCAACAATGGGTCTCTCTTTGTCCAGAGCAAAGAAAAATGAGAAAACCAAAATCACATGGAAACAAGTAGTCCAAGGGACTAGTGGACCACGTGAACCTCAGCCTACATGACCATGAGATCTGAAGAACTCGATGGTGCCTGACTACCACTGTCAACTACTTGGAAAGGGATCAGTGAAGGAGATCCTGGATAGAGTGGGAGAACAATGTGGAACAAAACTCAAAATCATAAAAAAGACCAGGTGTATAGGTCTGATAGAGCCTGGTGAGACCCTCAAGACTATTGCCCCTAGTTACCCTTCAGGTCTGGGATTGAACTCACTTCCATGGCTTTCATGGCTTCATCTGTCAGTGTGTCATACTGTGGTGGCTTGCGTGTTGCTGTAAGGCTAGAGGTTATGTAACTGGTATTTCAAATACCAGAAGGGTCACCCATGATAAAAAGGTTTCAGTGGAGCTTCCAGAATGACTCAAAAGAAGGAAGGGGCCATCCATTTTTCAAAGAATTGGCCAGTGAAAACTTCATGAATAGCTGTGAAACACTGTCTGATGTATTACTGGAAAACTTTATGAATAGCCCTGAAACATTGACCGATATAGTGCTGGAAGATGAGCCCCTCGGGTCAGAAGGCATTCAAAATATAACTGGGGAAGAGATGCCTTCTCAGAGTAGAGCCAACTTTAATGATGTGGATGGAGTAAAGCTTTCAGGACCTCCATTTGTTGATGTGGCATGACTCAAAATAAGAAGTTATACCAACAAGATGGACTGACACAGTGGCTGTAACAATGGGCTCAGGTATGACAAGGATTGTGAGGCTGGCACAGGACTGGGCAGTGTTTTGTTCTATAGTACATAAGGTCGCTGTGAGCCAGAGCTGACTCAATGGCACCTAACAACAACAACAACCAATAGACAGGCATAGAGAGTGAACATTTACACCAGGTAGATACATTCCTTAGAACAATCAATCATGGGAGAACAGAAGGGCAGTATTTGCAAAGGAAGATAGCTCCCTTTGGGCAGGAATGCATAGGAAAGAAGTGGGAAGAGAGCTGTTACATTATGGGAATTGAAATCATGAAACAAAATGTGTATGAACTGTTGTATGGAAAATGCATTTGCTTTGTAAACTGTTTTGGTTGACTAGTGCCTTCCTGAAAGGAATATACCACAAATGGGATAGCTTTAACAAACAGGAGTTTATTCTTTTACAATTTTGGAGGCTTTAAGTCCAAGTTCAAAGTGCCAGGCACTAGGGGCTGGGTGAAAGCCCCTCAACCTTGGGCTTCAGCTCTGCCTCTTGCTCCTGGCCCACTGGAGCTAAAGGCATCTCTTCACTCAGACAGCTGCTGGCTACTGACTTACAAACCCAAGGTTGACAAGTAAAAAGGCACAGTTATCAAACCTGTTACCAAAACAATGTTACCAAACCACATGGCAGACCATTAATTCAAGTCCACTGAAATTGTCCCAAGGTCAGCAGTGCATGGCAGGCTGCTGAACAATGACACGGCTACATGCAGGGTTCAAGCGTCCCATAAGCTAGAGACGGTTCCCCAAGGCTTCCCCTCATATACAGGAAGCAGGCCACATCCCTAAGGCAGCTACTCAGTTGCTCACAGTAGATTCCACCATGGTGTTGATTACCAGTCTCATTATGGGGAATACTACATCCAGCTGCCCAGCCACTCAACCAGACCCAGACAAGTTGATATACAAACTTAACTACTGCATAAAATTTTACCCAAATCACAACAAAATAAACAAAAATATTTTTTAAAATTCACATAGGTGTTGCCTTTCTCTTCACTCAAAGTAATACTTGTCTATTACCTAGTTAGTGATTTTCTCTCTCTAGTAAAAAGCACTTGACTGCTAACCAGAAGGCTGGTGGTTCAAAAACCCACCAGCCACTCCTCGGAAGGAAGGTTGGGCAATCCTACTTCCGTAGTGATACTGCCTCGGAAACCCAAAGAGGGGTCGCTATGAGTCAGGGCTGATTCGACGGCACATAACAACAGTAAAAATCAAAGAATGTTTCTTTCTGTGTGTAAACCATCACTTGACTTTTTATAATAGTGGATTCATACAGTATTTGTCTTTTGTGATTGAATTATTTAACTCAGCATAATGTTCCTGGTTCATTCATGTTATGATGTTTCACAGATTCTTCATTATTCTTTAATGTTTAATGTTTGTAGAGAAATCCAGTGGGATTGCTGGATCAAATGATATTTCTATTACCAACCATTTAAGGAAACACCATGCCATATTCCACGGTGGGTCCACCATTTTACAGTCCCACCAGCAGTATATGAGAGTTCCAATCTCTCCACACCCTCATCAGCATTTGAACCACCAGCCTTTTGGTTAGCAGTCAAATGCCTTAGGCACTATGCCACCAGAGCTCCCTTTTGTCTTTTGTTTATCTTAATGAACTTCGCCAATTCTTGCTGGAGTGAGATGATATGTCATTGTGTTTTGATTTGCATATCTCTAATGGCTAATGATCTTGAGCATTTCTTCATGTGTTTGTTGGCTTCCTGAATATCTTCCTTGGTGAAAGGTCTCTCCATGTCCTCTGCTCATTTCCCAATTGGATCATTTGTCTTTTTGCTGTTGAGGTGTTGAAGTTTTCTATACATTTTTGAGATTGTTCCCTTGTTGGAAGCGAAAGGCAATGCACAATAAGGGGTGATCTGCACAATATCACTAAGGAAAATGAAGATACAGAGAGGTACGCAAATATTACAGACAACAAAGGTAAATACTATTACACACACAATCCTGCTTTATCAGTAATAACAAACTTCAATTTATGAGTAGATACACAGGCAGATAGTCAAGATTAACCAGTATGGGTAGATAAAGAGAAGCATACATAAGGTTTGGCAGCTGATATTTCTATACACATATTTGTATGTGTTGTAAATATACCCATGTATATAGTAGAGCACACAGGGGACAAAGTTATGAAAAATTGAAACACCTTCAGGGTATGAGTCACTGGGTGTGGGAACTCAGGAACATAGTTGTGGGGGATGGCAAGGTCAATTAGCATAACATAGTCCACAAAGACAATGGCATCCTACTTTGGGTAGTAGCAGCTAGGGTCTTAAAGCTTGTGAGTGGTCCTCTAAGGTGCAACTATTGGTGTCTCCTCTTCCAGAGCAAAGAGTAAAGAAAATTAAAGACACATGGAAACAATTAGTTCAAAGGACTAATGGTTCATGTGAACCTCAGCCCCCATGGCCTTGAGACCAGAAGAACTAGATGGTGCATGGCTACCACTGCTGATTACTCTCAAAGGGATTACTGAATAAGGTCCTGACAGAATGAGAGAAAAATGTGGAACACAACTCAAAATCTTAAAAAGAAGACTAGGCTTGCAGGTCTGATAGAGACTGATGGAACCCCTGAGATGATGACTCTTGGTCACCTTTTAAGCTTGGAACTGAACTCACCCCTGTAGCTCAACTTTCATCCAAATAAAGAGGCATATAAGGTAAATCATGCTCCCTGGTGATCTAGTGGTTACAATTTGGTGCTCTCACAATTGTGGCCTGGCCTCAATTCCTGGTCAGGGAAGCCTTTCTTTTTAGCAGCTCTGGTGGCATAGTGGGTAAGACATCTGGCTGATAACCAGAAGGTCAGCAGTTCAAACCCACCAAATCCTCCACAGGAGGAAGATGAGATAATCTACTTCCATGAAGATTTACCCTTAGAAACCCAATGCAGATTGTATGAGTCAGAATCAACTCGAGGGCAGTTTGATTTTTGGTTTATAAGGTAAACAATAGCACCAGGGGAGGTATACACTCTTTATAACAACCATATGAGATCAAAAGAGCAGCATTTGCAGAGGGTTGAAACTCAGAAGGCAGGAAAGGATAAGAAAGAAGGACAAATAGAAACAGTAAACATAAGGAGGAAGTGGAAGGAGTGCTATTACAATGTCACAAAGTGAAATGCGTACAAATAGTTGAATGAAAAACCAATTTGCTCTGCAAAATTTCACTTAAATCACAATAAAAAGTTAAAAAATAAAAAATTTTAAAATAATATAAAATTCCTTTCAGTAAGATGGAGAAATAGGCAGACAAGTGACACAGACCCTTTTCAACAAAGAAAAGAAAAACCCTTTGACAGAGATACAGAAAATAATCCTGGAACCCTGAGCTTTGAAAGGAACTATACAGAAGTGGATTAGGCACCAGCTAGTAGAAAAACCTGAATGCAAACAGTGAGTACAGAGACGGTCGGAGCTGTGGACTGTCAGCTACACTGACAAGACCAACAGCCTGAATATTTCCAAGTGGTGTTGGGACTTGAGAATTGACCTAAAGATCAGTCTTGGTCACCAAGGGCTGCAGAGACAACTGCTCCAGTGGCCTATGACTAGGAAGGGAAATAGCAAGGAGGGAGAGAACCTGAGCTGTGGACTTTCTGCTTTCCGGAGGGCGCAGCCATTTTGATTATTTACACATGGCAGCCATTTTGGATATTTAAAGTGACTGAGGGCACAGCCATTTTGAATGTTTACAAGTGGCAGCCATTTTGGATATTTAAAGTGACCGAGGGTGCAGCCATTTTGAATGCTTATAAGCGGCAGCCATTTTGGATATTTAAAATGACCGAGGGTGCAGCCATTATGAATGCTTACAAGTGCAACCATTTTGGATTTTAAAGTGATAGCATTCTCATTCGTATTCCAGGGACCTAACAACAGGCTCTGTTTGCCAGGGTCGGCAAGGACATAAAAGAGACTAACAAAGGAAAGGAAACAGGTGGTGAGTGTATAAGTGCTGTCAAAATGACAAAATAAATGAAAAATTAGAAATGATTCTAAATCTACAGATAGAAATCCAGAAGATTAATACTAAATTGTCAGAAATAGATAACACATTGGAAGGGCAAAGGAGTAGAATTGATGCAATGGAAGACAGAATTAGGGGTATTGAAGACAAATACCTGAATACTTCTTTGGAAAGGGATCAATCAGAAAAAAGATCAAAACAAAATGAAGAAAGCCTAAGGTTCATGTGGAATACCATCAAAAGGAATAACCTACATGTCATTGAAATTCCAGAACAGGAAGAGAAAAATGAAACCACTGAGAAAATTGCCCAAGATTTGTTGGAGGAGAACTTCTCTGATATGATGAAAAATGAGAATATATCCATTCAGGATGACCAACGAACACCAAACAGGATAGACCCCAAAAGAAAATCATCCAGACATATTATCATCAAACTCACCAAAACCAAACACAAAGAAAGAATCATGAGAGCAGCACAGGAAAAACAAAAAGTTACCTACAAGGGCCAACCAATAAGAATAAGCTCGATTTCTCAACAGAAACCATGTAAGCAAGAAGACAGTGGGATGGTGTATATAAAACACTGAAAGAGAAAAATTCCCCACCAAGAATTATGTACCTAGCAAAATTTTCCCTCAAATATGATGGTGAAATTAGGACATTTCCAGATAAGCAGAAATTAAGGGAATTTGTTAAAACCAGACCTTACAAGAGATGCTAAAGGGAGCCCTTTGGACAGAGAAGCAACAACAGCAAACAACAGCTGACCATTAACACACATGATGATATAACCCAGAAACCAACCCAGCTACGGAAGTATCCAAAGTAAATAAGCCTACAAGATTGTGAACAGGGAATCAAAGACACCAACCGACAAATGTGGACAACTACAAACCAAAAAGAGAGAAAAAAATCTGTGTCATTACAGATCTTCTAGACGGTAGGGAAGTCAAGACAACTACAAGATAGAACAGACTGTTCTAAACTTGGGAAGAAAACTATAAATCACAGGGTAACCTCAAAGAAAAATGATAAACCTTCACATCAAAATAAAAAAGAGGACCAGCATAAATATTCAGCAAGTACTAAAACAATAGCAATGAAGGAAGTGATAACATGATTCATAAACAAACGAGCTCAGCACAGAAAATTATATGGAAAAAGAAGTCAACACAATGAAAAAACACATGACAAAAATGACAGCAACAAATTCCTATTTGCTGATAATTACATATCTGGCAAGGGACTTATCTCTAAGATTTATAGAAAACTTCAACATCTCAACACCAAAGGAATTAACAATCCAACTGAAAAATGGGCAAAAGACATGAATAGACACTTCACCAAGGAGGACATTCAGGTAGTCAGCTAATACATGAAAAGATGGCCATCACAGAGATGTAAATCAAAACAACAATGAGATATACCATCTCACCAATGGCAAGGTTCAATGAGACAGAAAATAACAAATGCTGGTGGGGATGTGGAGAGATTGGGACTCTCATACACTGCTTATGTGACTGTGAAGTGACACAACCACTGTGGAAAGCAATATGGAGATTCCTTAGAAAGTTGGAATTGGAGATACCATTTGACCCAGCAATCCCATTACTAGATATATAATCCTAGAGAGGTGAGAGCGAGGATGGGAACAGACACATGCATGCTCATGTTCATCACAGCACTATTTACAATAGCAAAAAGATGGAAACAACCTACATGCCCATCAGCGGAAAAGTGGATGACCAAACTATGGCATGTACACATACTGGAATGCTATGCAGCACTAAAGAATAATGGAGTCTGCAAAACACTGCATAATATGGATGAACTTGAAGTACATTATGCTGAGTGAAATAAATCAATCACAGAAGGACAAATATAGTATTAGTTAATTGTTGTCGAGGGTCAAGGAATTTTCTTTGTTGGTTGCCAGGGGTGGGAGGGGAGGGGAGGGAACACTGCAAAAAAAAAAAAAAAAAAAATGGATTGACCCATGTCACTTTAGTTTTGTGTATTTCACTGTACCTAAATTGTATTTCAGTAAAATAATAATAATAATGTAAAATTCATATGGAATTGCATGGGACCCAGAATAGTGAAAACAATCCTGAAAAAGAATAACAAAGTACTAGGACTCATATTTCCTAAGTTCAAAATTTACTATAAAGAAACAGTAATCAATATAGTGTGGTATTGGCACAAGGACAGACATATAATAAATCAATGGACTGCAATTGAGAGTACAGAAGTAAACCTATGCGTCTATGACCAACTGATTGAAAAGGAGACCAAGATCATTCAATGGGGTTAAGAATAATTCTTTACAACAAATAGTAATGGGACAACTGGATAGCCACAAAGAAAAGAACGATGTTGAGTCCTCACCTCATACCATATATAAAAATTAACTCAAAGTGAGTAAATACCTAAATATAAGAGCTAAAATATTAAAAGTCTTAGAAAACATAAGCGTAAATCATCATGATCTTTGATTTGGTAAGAATGCTTAACCAAAAGTAAGACCAACAAAAGAAAAAAATAGATAAAGTGGACTTCATCAAAATGAAAACCTTTCGTACTTCAAAGGACACTACAAAAAACAGTGAAAAGACAACCTACGTAATCAGAAATATTTGCAATCATAAATCTGATAAAGGATGTGTACCTAGAATATATAAAGAACACTTGCAACTCAATAATAAAAAGACAAATAACCCAATTAAAAAATGGGCAAAGGACTCAAACAGACATTTCAACCAAAAAAAAAAAAGACATAAAAATGGTCAATAAGCACTTGAAAAGATACTCAATATCATTAATTATCAGAAAAATGCAAATCAAAACTATAGTGAGATACCACTTCACATCCACTAGTCCATAAAACTCATTAGCTCAAGTTGATTCTAACTCAAAGCAACCCTAAAGGATGCCTATAATCAAAAAGACTATAACAAGTGTTGATGTGGATGTGGAGAAATGCAAACAATCATACACTACTAATGGTAACGTAAAATGGTGTAGCCACTTTGGAAAACAGTCTGGCAGTTCATCAGAAATTAGGCATAGAGGTATCACGGGGAGAAAAATAAAATGTTGCCATCAAGTTAATTCCAATTCAAAGCTATTCTATGTGTGACCCAGCAATTCCAGTCCTAGTGAAATGAAGATACCTAACCACACAAAAACTTGAACTTGAACCGAAGGCTGGCAGTTCAAACCCACCAGCCACTCCTCAGAAGCAAGATGGGGCAATCTACTTCCATAGTGATACTGCCTCGGAAACCCAAGGAGGGGTCACTATGAATCGGATCCGACTCAATGGTACATAGCAACAACAACAACAACATCCACACAAAAACTTGGACTTGAATGTTTACAGTAGCAATGTTCATAATAGACAAAGGTAGAAGCAAATCAATTATCCATGAATGAATAAATAAAAAACCCATTACCATCAAGTCAATTCCAACTCACAGCAACCCTACAGGACAGAGTAGAACTGCCCCATAGGGTTTCCGAAGCTGTAAATCTTTATAGAATCAGACTGCCACATCTTCCTACCACAGAGCAGCTGGTGGGTTCAAACCACCGATCTTTCAGTTATCAGCTGAATGCTTTAACCACTGAACAACAAGAGCTCCTTTTATGAATGAATAGGTGAATAAATGTGGTATGTCCATACAATGGAACATTACTTGGCCATAAAAATGAATGAAGTACTGATACATGCTACGACATAAGTGAACCCTGAACATCTATGCTAAATAACAGAAGCCAGTCACACACACACACACACACACACAAACTATACAATTCTGTTTATATGAAAGATAAGAATAATAAAATATATAGAGATAGAGAGTAGATTAGTACTTTTTTAGGATTGGAAGGATAGGAGATGGAGATGGGGAGGTGACAGCTAAAGGGTACAGGGTTTCTTTTTGAGGTGATGAAAATATTCTAAAATTGACTGTGATGATACTTGCACATATATGTGAATACATAAAAACCATTAAATTGTACACTTTAAATGGGTGAATTGTATGATATTTGAATTATATCTCAAGAAAGCTGTTTTAAAAAATGAAGAAACTGAGTAGAGATTTCAGCAGCTGTTCACAACAGGGAAGAATTTGGAGTTTGAGATCTGCTAGGTTAGAAGGACTTGGTAAATACTTAAGGCTTTCCATTGAACCATGAACCTTAGAAACAAGCATCCAAGCTCAGAACTTTCCCCAAGATTTTCCCTAGAACTAAGGACAAAACCAAAATAGACTGCCACTAACAAAGCCTAAAACAAGCCTCTGTAAAAGATCAATGTAGTTCACCAGTATTTTAACTGTTTGCTTTCTCTTCAGAGGAAGATAACAGAAACCAGAGTCTGTATAAGGAAATCACAAGGTTCAACTTACAATAAAAAATTATTTGACATGCTAGTGAACAGAAAAATGTGACCCATTAAAAAAGAGGAAAATCACTTAACAGAAAGATAGTTGACTCTGATATCAAAATTAGCAAACACTTTAAAATAACTATGATACAAGACTCCTGGTAAGATGGTGGAATAGGCAGACAAGCTACACAGACCCTCTTCAACAAAGAAAAGAGAAAACAATCGACAGAGATACATAAGATAATCCTGGAGCCCTGAGCTTTGAAAGGAAGTATAGAGAAGTGGATTAGGCACCAACTAGTGGAAGAACCTGAATGAAAATAGTGAGTATGAAGACAGACAGAGCGACAGACTGTCAGGTAGTCTGACAGCACCAACAGCCTGAATATTTCCAAGTGGTGTTGGGACCTGGGAATTGACCTAAAGATCAGCCCTAGTCACCAAGGGCTGCAGGGACAGCCGGTGGCTGATGACTACGAAGGGAAACAGCAAAGAGGGAGAAAACCTGAGCTATGGACTCTCTGGTTGTCCAGAGGGCACAACCATTTTGATTGTTTACAAGCATTGTTTACAAGTGGCCATTTTGGATATTTAAAGTGACAGCATTCTCATTCAGATTCCAGGGACCTAAGAATAGCCTCCAATGCCAAGGATGGCAGGGACATACAGGAGGTTGACAATGGGAAAGGAGACAGGTGGTGATTGTATAAGTGCTGCCAACAAGCAAATAGAGGAGCACAATATGCTGCTTACTTAGATAACATCCAAAGAAAACAAAAATCGTGGGCAAATCGCTCCAACATACAATCACCAATTAAATATAAACACAAAAATGTCACAATGTCTCGGAGACAAGAGAGCATCATAACCCATACAAACAAGCAAGATAAAATAGGAGAAACAAGGTACCAGGATACAGACCCAGAACATATCCCTGAGGAAGAAGTGGCATTGGAACTCCCTGGTGAAGAATTAAGAAGAATTATATTTAGGTACCTTCAATGGATTGAGAGATAGATCAAATGAAAACACTGACAAAATTGAGGAAAACAGAGAATACCCTAGAACAATTACAAAAGACAACACAAGAACAAAATGACAAATAAATGAAAAATTAGAAATGATACAAAATCTACAGATAGAAATCCAGAAGATTATTACTAAATTTTCAGAAACAGATAACATATTGAAAGGGCAAAAGAGTAGAACTGAATCAATGGAAGACAGAATTAGTGAGTGTGGTATAGTAAATTACATTAATATGGCTTTTCTAGCCATAAGTCTTTGTAAACTCTGTGGTGGAATTTGCCATAGCAACTGAGTAGCTCCTGATTGCTAAAGTTACCCATCTGGGGTATTTCTGTTGCACCATCAGGAAGCAATCTTCTGGGAAGTTCACCCTCTCTCTCACGTGTATACAATTCTGATGTTGGGATTGGTTAGTGGTTACTCTGCCAGGCTCAAAAGGAGCCCTCCTAGAGGCAGAAGGGGTCTCTCTGACTGCTGGCTGAGAAAGCCATGCTGCTGAAACATGCTCCTGAGAGACACATGTTGCTGAGAGAGAGACATGAGAAACACATACTGCTGAGAGAGACCTCAAGAGACATGTACTGCTGAGAGAGACTGCATGCATTTCTAAACTTGAGTTGTAGTCTGTTTCTTCCCTAATAAACCCCATAATCTGTGAGTTCAGTGTAGCCACTGCAACAAATTATCGAACCCAGCACAAGTGGTGGGTGCTGTGGGAGAAACGGTTGGTGTCAGGGTTGAAGAAAGAGCTGGAGGGAGGCAGCATGTCTGGCCTTGCAGGAATAGGCCTTGGGCTACTGATGGTGATTCTGTCTTCCTCTTGTGGGGTTAGAGGAGGTCAGAAGATGAGGCCTCCCTGCCTCTTTGGCATTTGGTGTCAGTAGTGGTGGGATTCATTGCAGTGGCTCCAGACTCATAGAAGCATGTTGTTGTTGTTGTTGTTATGTGCCGTCGAGTCATACCTGACTCATAGCGACCCCTCCTTGGGTTTCCGAGGCAGTATCACTACGAAAGTAGGATTGCCCAACCTTCCTTCCGAGGAGTGGCTGGTGGGTTTGAACCGCCAGCCGTCTGGTTAGCAGGCAAGTGTCTTAGCCACTATGCTACCAGAGCTCCCGTGGGACTTTGTAAAATAAAGAAGGAAGGGGCCTGGGAAGTGAAACTTTGGATTATTAGATGGTTACTGTGGTTGGTGTTACCTATTAAAGGAGATTGATTCAGACGCTAGGGCTTTTGGTTACATCCAGCCAAAGGCCTAAAGCCACATACACAGAATGGGAAGATAATCAAGGTGAAGAGATGAAATTGGAATGTCTTAAAAAGGATTATGCATTTTGGATTATGTGTTTATCTAAATGTACTATGGGTATTCAGTGATCTCTTACCTACTTGAAGAGCTCTGGTAGCATAGTGCCTAAGGCACTTGACTGCTAACCAGAAGACTGGCAGTTCAAGCCCACCAGCCACTCCTCAGAAGGAAGGTTGGGAAATCTACTTCCATAGTGATACCACCTCAGAAACCCAAGGAGGGGTCACTGTGAGTCAGGTCTGACTCAACAACAAATAACAACAACAACTTACCTACTTGTACATTAGAAATGATTATGGGGTATGGATAAGGGAGAGCATGTAAGTCCCCCATCAGCTGATATTTGATTGGATAAGTTAAAAGGGGAAATAGAATTTGCCCAGAAGAAACACAGGCTTTTGTTTCAAACCCAGTGTGTAGATTATAAGGGCTTAGGTAGAAAACCTGAGCCCCACTCAGAACCTGAGCGAGGACATTTGTATTTGAAAAGACCCAGCCAGAGCTACTAAGAGAAAAGAAGATCTGCATTTGAAGAAAGGACCTACAGAGGGAAAAAAAATGACTGTTTGGCTTTTTTAATTTCAAGGCTTTGGGTGCATTGAGGCAGGAAAGTCATGGTCCTTGAGGAAACCCCTTCCAGGACTGAAAGTTAAAGGAGGCCAGCAAGTAGTAGGCTTGTATGCTACTCGCTTGTGACTACCTGGGTCCACCAGAGTGGAAATGGGGGAAGTGCAGCAAAGAAGAAATGGGCAGAGTTTGGTACTCTTTGACCTATGTCATGTAGCTGGGGATGAGAGGTAGGGCTAGCTGGTCTGAAGTGCAATGAGTTGTGAGCCTACAGGCAATGAAATAGTCCCTGAGGACTGAGGTGTGACAGAAAATGCTGACTAGTCTGAAATGAAGGGAAGAGTGTGACTCCCAAACTTGGCAGCTGGTACCCATGACCTAGCTGGGATGGCTAGGGTTGAGCTGACCAGAACTGACCAAAGGAAGAGGAAGATGTTTGACACTGAGCTGGTGTTAAGTTGCTGCAATTTGATGGCTTGCACTGGGCTGGACTTTTCTTGTTTATGGATCCAGATGCCCAAAGTTCCCAAGTAGAACAGATTCTCCAGAGAAAACAACATCCTTGTCTCCTCAGAGTTTGATAGGGATGGACAAATTAGAAATTGGCTATCTAAAATGGGAGTAGAAGCATGAAGTGGCTGGCTTACATGCTTTCATGGGTGTGGTTATTCTTAACCCGATGATGAATGGAATGTTAATTTTTGAAGTATAAAAGGGGTAATGGCCAGAAAAGCCAGGGAGTGGCCTGCAGTGTAGTAAATTATACAATATGGCTTTTCTAGCCATAAGTCTTTGTAAACTCTGGGTGGAATTTGCTGTGAGCAACTGAGTAGCTCCTGATTGCTAAAGTTATCCATCTGGGGTATTTCTGTTGTACCATCAGGAAGCAATCTTCTGGGAAGTTCACTCTCTCAGGTGTTTAGAATTCTGATGTTGGGATTGATTAGTGGTCACTCTGCCAGACTCAAAGGGAGCCCTCCTAGAGGCAAAAGGGGTCTCTCTGACTGCTGGCTGAGAAAGCTGCTGCTGAGAGAAACATGCTCCTGAGAGACATGAGAGTCACATGCTGCTGAGAGAGATGTGAGAGACACACAATGCTGAGAGAGACTGAGAGAGACCGTCAGCTGAGAGACAGCAGGCTATGAGAGACTGAGTGCATTTCTGAACTTGAATTGTAGCCTTTTTCTTCCTAATAAACCCCATAATCTGTGAGTTCTATGTGGCCACTGCAGCAAATTATCAAACCCAGCAGAGAGGTGGTGGGTGCTGCGGGAGGAACGGTTGATGCCAGGGATGGTGAAAGGACTGGAGGGAGGCAGCATGTCTGGCCTTTAGGCCTTGGCCTACTGATGGTGATTCTGTCTTCCTCTTGTGGGGTTAGAAGAGAACAGAAGATGCAGCCTCCTTGCTCCTTTGGCAGTGAAATTGAAGGCAAATTCCTCAATACTTCTTTGGAAAGGGGTCAATCAGAAAAAAGATCAAAACAAAATGAAGAAAGCCTAATGTTCATGTGGGATACCATCATAAGGAATAACCTACATGTAATCAGAATTCCAGAACAAGGAGAGAAAAAGAAAACCACAGAAAAAATTATCAAAGATTTTTTGGAAGAGAATTTCCCTGGTATATGAAAGATGAGAATATATCCATTCAAGAAGTCCAATCAATCCCAAACAGGATAGACTCCAAAAAAAATCACCAAAACATATCATCATCAAACTCACCAAAACCAAAGACAAAGAAAGAATCCTGACAGCAGAATGGGAAAAACGAAGCTACCATCAAGGGGCACCAATAAGACTAAGCTCAGATTTCTCGGCAGAAACCATGCAGGTGAGAAGACAATGGATGGTATGTATAAAATCCTGAAAGAAAAAAATTGCCAACCAAGAATTATATAAGCACAAAATTGTCCCTCAAAATATGATAGTGAAATTAGGGCATTTCCAGATAAGCAGAAATTAAGGAAATTTGTAAAACTAGATCAACCTTACAAGAGATGCTAATGGGAGTCCTTTGGCAGAGAACCAACAACAGCAAATAACAATGAACTATTAACACAAATGATAACATAACTCAGAAACAACCCAGTTATGGAAGTATCCAAAGTAAATTAGCCTACAAGATTGTAAACAGGGAACCAGAGACATCAATTGACAAATGAGGACAACTACAAACCAAAAAGAGGGGGAAAACCGTGTAGTTACAGAACTTCTAAATGGTAGGGAAGTCAAGACAACTGCAAGATAGAATGGACTGTTCTAAACTTGAGAAGAAAATTATAAATCACAGGGTAATCTCAAAGAAAAATTATAAACCTTCACATGAAAATGAAAAATAGGACAAGCAAAAATATCTAGCAAATACTAAAACAATAGCAACAAAGGAAGTGATAACATAATTCATAAACAAAACGAGCTCAGCACAGAAAATTTTATGGAACAAAGAAATCAGCAACACCATGAAAAGCACATAACAAAATGACAGCAACAAATTCAAACTTATCAATAATTACCCTGAATGTCAATGGATTAAATGCACCACTCAAGAGACAAAGAGTCACAGAACGGACTCAACAAAACTAGAAGTTGATTCTTTGAAAAGATTAACAATATTGACAAACCACTGGCAAATTTAACAAAGGAAAGAGGGAGAGAATTCAAATAACATGAATAAGGAATGAATTGGGTGACACCACAACAGAACTAACAGAAATTAAAAGGATAATATCAGGATACTATGAAGAACTAGGAGCTCTAGTAGCATAGTGCCTAAGGCACTTGACTGCTAACCAGCAGGGTGGCGGTTCAAACCCACCAGCCACTCCTTGGAAGGAAGGTTGGGTAATCTACTTCCATAGAGATACCACCTCAGAAACCCAAGGAGGGGTTGCTATGAGTCAGGTCCAACTCGACAGCACATAACAACAACAACATGAAGAACTATACTCCAACAAATTTGAAAATCTAAAAGAAATGCACAGATTCCTAGAAACATACTACTTACCTAAACTAACAGAGGCTAAGCTGGAAAATTTAAACAGGCCCATAACAAAATAAGAAATTGAACAGATCATTAAAAAATCACCAACAAAAAAAGCCCTAGACCAGACAGTTTCACTGGAGAATTCTGCCCAACATTCAGAGAAGAACTGACACCAATCCTATTCAAGCTATTCCAGAACATAGAAAAGGATGAAATCCTCCCAAATTCACTTTATGAAGCAAGCATAACCTTGATACCAAAACCAGGCAAAGACATCACTAAAAAGGAAAACTACAGACCAATATCCCTCATGGACAGAGATGTAAAAATCTTCAACAAAATCCTAGCCAACAGACGTCAACAACATATTAAGAAAATCATTCATTATGGCCAAGTATGGTTCATACCAGTTATGCAAGAATGGTTCAACATTAGAAAAACACTCAACATCATCCATCACATAAATAAAACAAAGGAAAAGAACTATATGATCATATCAATCAATGCAGAAAAGATATTTGATAAAATCCAACACCCATTCCTGATAAAAACTCTCAGCAAAATAAGAATAGAAGGGAAATTCCTCAATATAATAAAGGGCACATATGCAAAACCAACAGACAACATTATTCTCAATGGAGAGAGACTGAAACCATTCCCCTTGTGAAGAGGAACCAGACAAGGATGCCCTCTGTCACCACTTTTATTCAACATTGTATTGGAAGTCCTAGCCTGGGCAATAAAGAAAGAAAGAGAAATAAAAGTCATCCAAATTGGCAAAGAAGAAGTAAACCTATCTCTATTTGCAGATGACATGATCCTATACATAGAAAACCCAAGACACTCAGCAAAAAAAAAAAAAATACTGGAACAAATAGAGAGGTTCAACAAAGTAGCAGGATACAAGGTCAACATACAAAAATCAGTTGGATCCCTCTACATCAACAAAGAGGCCTCTGAAAAGGAAATAAGGAAAATAATAGCATTTATAAAAGTTACCATAGAAATAAAACACTTGGGAAAAAATCTCACTAGGGACACAAAGACCTGTACAAAGAAAACTACAAATCACTACTCCAAGAAATCACAAGAGATCTACATAAATGGAAGAACATATCATGCTCATGGATAGGAAAACTGAACACTGTGAAAATGTTAATACTACCCAAAGCAATCTATACATTCAATCCAGTCCCAATCCAGACCCCATCAATATTCTTTAAGGATATGGAAAAACCAATCACTGATTTTATATGGAAAGGAAAGAGACCTCAAATAACAAAAGCACTGTTGAAGAAGAACAACAAAGTAGGAGGTCTCACACTGCCAGATCTCAAAACCTACTATACAGCCACAGTAGCCAAAATTGCCTGGTACCGGTACAACTACAGACACATAGACCAGTGGAACAGAATTGAAAACCCAGAAATAGATCCGTCAACCTACCGTCAGTTGATTTTTGACGAAGGGCTGAAATCCATTAAATGGGGAAGAGATGGTCTCTTTAACAAATGATTCTGGCAAAACTGAATATCCATTTGCAGAAAAATGAAACAAGATCCGTACCTCACACCATACACAAAAACTAACTACAGGTGGATCAAAGACTTGAAACCTAAAACTATAAAGTGCCTCAAGGAAAAATAAGGGGCAAATTTAGAGGCCCTAATTTATGGCATAAATAGACTATAAAGCATAACCCAAAATGCACAAACAGCTGAAGATAAACTAGATGAATGGGACCTTCTAAAAAATAAATTGTATGTGCTTCAAAAGGCCTCTCCAAAAGAGTCAAAAGAGAACCTCAGACTGGGAAACAATATTTGGCAATAACATATTTGACAAAGGACTTATCTCTAAAATTTATAAACTCCAACATCTCAACAACAAAAAGATTAACAATCCAATTTAAAAATGGGCAGAAGACATGAATAGACACTTCACCAAAGAGGATATTCAGATGGCCAGCAAATACATGAAGAATGCTCACGATCATTAGCCATCAGAGAGATGCAAATCAAAACAACAATGAGATACCATCTCACCCCAACACTAATGGCAAAGTTCAACAAGACAGAAAATAACAAACGCTGGCAAAGATGTGGAGAGACTGGGACTCTCATACTGCTGGTGGGACTGTAAAATGATACAAGCACTGTGGAAAGCAGTATGGAGATCCCATAAGAAGCTGGAATTAGCAATACTATTTGACCCAGCAATCCCATTACTAGGTATATAACCTAAAGAAGTAAGAGCCTGGCAAGAACAGATATATGCACACCCATGTTCGTCACAGCACTATTTACAATAGCAAAAAGATGGAAACAATCTACATGTCCATCAACAGAAGAATGGAAAACCAAACTATGGTACATACACACAATGGAATACTATGCAACCCTAAAGAATAATGTAGAATCTGCATAGCATGGATTAACTTGGAGCACACTATGCTGAGTAAAATAAGTCAATCACAGAAGGACAAATATAGTATTAGTTCATTATTGTAAAAAGTGATGGAAAGGTTTATACACTGAAGGAAACTTTGCTGCTTACCAGGGATGTGAGAGGAGGGGAGGGAACATTGGGGGGAAAAATGTATTTGTTTTGTATATTTCACTGTACATAAATTACATTTCAGTAAAATGTATTTAAAAAATAAAATAACCATGATACATATGTTTAAGAATCTGCAGGGAAAAGCTGATACAATGGATAAAAGATTGGAAATTTCAGATGAGATATGAACATTAGAATAATGGACCAAGTGGAAATCTTACAACTGGAAAACATATATATGAAACTAAAAGACCCCACTGAATGGGATTAACACCCAATTGAACACAACAAAAGAAATGATCCGGAAAATAGAGTAAAGAAATCTTCCAAGATAAATTTTGTTAAATTTTGCACAGGAAGAAAATACTTTATAAAAAAAAATAATAATAACAGAGCCTAGGAGTAACTGAAATCCCAGAAAGGACAGAGAATTTCTGAAATAGGGAGAAAAAAAATTGAAGAAATATTGGCCAAAATATTTTCCAAATTTGATCCAAAACAGCAATACATAGCTCTAGGAAGCTCAATGAACTCTTCCCTGTTTCCTTCCCTCCCATGCACTCCTGCCCCCCCCTCCCAGCTGTCTCCCTGTGCATACACAGCCCTTCTATTCTCCCATGATTGATCTCTCCAAGGAGCATATTTACCTAATGTAAATGTTCAGCTCATATGCCTGTCTTTTATTTGGTTGGAAGCCAAAGGAGTGCATTCAATTCCAGAGCTGAAGGGCAGCTAGGGGCCATGGTCTCAGGGGTTCCACCAGGCTCTATCAGACCAGCAAATCTGTTCCCCCTCTCCTTTTGTTTTTTAAGATTTTGAATTTTGTTCCACATTGTTCTCCCACTCTATCCAGGATCTCCTACATAGATCCCCCTCCAAGTGGTTGACAGTGGTAGCCAGGAACCATCTAGTTCTTCTGGTCTCACAGTCATGAAGGCTGAGGATCGCATGGTGTACCAGTCACTTGGACTAATTGTTTCCATGTTTCTTTGGTTTTCTTCATTCTTCTTTGCTCTGGATGAAGAGAAACCCATTGTTGCATCTAGATGGCTACTTGCAAGCTTTTAAGATCCCAGTCACTACTTACCAAAGTAGAGTGTGGAACAATGTTTTTGTGTAATATGTTAGGTCAATTGAGCCTGATGTCCCCTGCAACCATGGTCCTGAGCCCACAGGTCCAACTTCTTGCTCCCTCTGGGTAGCTGGCTGTGGCCAAGAAGTGACTACAACCTTGTCCATTGTCAGCTCTACTATATACCTAGAAATTCATACAGAACATACAAATACACTTGTAGAAACAATGTCTGCTAACCCTATACATGGTCATGGGCACACTATCCCCTGCATGGACTTGCCTAATCATTCAGCCTGTGCACCCATCTATCTATCCATAGATCAATGTTTTAGGCTGTAATCTTTACAGGAGCACATTGCCAGGTGTTTTCTCCTGTGAAGTTGCTAGTGGGTTCAACTCACCCACTTTTCAGTTAGCAGTCAAGTGCTTAATCATTGCACCACCAGGGCTCCTTGATCTCTTTCTTATAAGTTTTAAATAGGAAAATAGGCAAAAAGGAGACTGAAAATATTTAATGCTCATTTAATAAATTATGTAAGGAAGGAGCTCTGGTGGTGTAACAGTTAAGTGCCCAGCTGCTAACTGAAAGGTTGGCAGTTTGAACACATCCAGCAGCTCTATAGGGGAAAGACCTGGAGATCTACTTCTGTAAATATTACAGCCAAGATAATCCTATGGGGCAGGTTCACTCTGTCATATGGATTCCCTATGAGTCATAATTAATTCAACAGCACCTAACAACAAAAGGAAGGGCCTGGGCATCCGTGAGAGGAGGAAGAATCATTTTCCATTATACACTCTTTATATATAGTTGACCCTTGAACAACACAAGGGGTCAGGGTGCTGACTGCCCCCCTCCACAGTCAAAAATCCACGTGTAACTTTTGACTCCCCAAAAACTTAACTACTAATAGCCTACTGTTACCAATAACATAAACAATTAACACAATTCTTGCTAAAGTTATTAGATTTTCACACAAATACAAGAGATAAGTTTATTAATTGTATAGCATGATGATTATTTACTATTCACAAAGTGAACGTGGATCGTCATAAAGGTCTTCATGCTCGTCATCTTCACATCACATGCTGAGCAGGAGGAAAAAGAGGAAGGGTTTGTTGTGTTGCCTCAGCTGTAGCATAGGTGGAAGAGGTGGAGAAGGTATAAGGAGAAGTAGGAGAGGCATGCACACTTGGTGTAACTTTACAGAAATACATTATAGTTTCTGACTTTTTTGCTTTTTCATTTCTCTAAAAATGTTTCTAGGCAGTACTAATCCTTCTTCTACCATTTGTTTTAATTTTCAGTGCCCATATCATAGAAGGGACCATGTCATAAAAGAAGTCAAAAGCAGTCTTGAATAACTGGAACTTTCTGCCATAATGTCTAATGTAAATTTGTTTTCTGGCACTACTTCTACATCCTCTTCCTCATCATCTGGCACTGGTTCAGAAACACTCATCTCCATCAAATTGCCTTCTGTTAATTCCTCTGATGAAGTGTCTATGAGGCCTTAAATTTCTCCAAGATCCATATCTTGAAATCCTTCACCCTGCCCCCACCACCATTTTGGCCATATCCACAATCTCTTTCATGATTTCCTTAATGACTCTGTCAAAGGTCCTGTGAAATCATGCACAACATCTGGACACAGTTTTCTCCAGCAGGAATTTTCTGTTTCAGGCTTGATGGCTTTCACAGCTTTTTCTATAACAACAATGGCATCTTCAATTACAATGGTGTAATCCTTCCACACTTGCATGATAGTCTCTTTATTGGGGTTCTCTTACACAGAGATGACAAACCTTTCATAGAGTACCATAAGTAATGAGCTCTAATGGTCCTTATCTAGAGCTGATCTAGATCTAGTGCCCTGATCTAAAGGCTGAAGTAGAAGCGTTGTTATTTGGGAGCAAGAAGAGCACTTCAACACCTTTGAGTCAACTGTAATTTGAACTTTTTTCCCTCCACATATTTAAAAGGAACAAAAATAACCTCTATATTTTAAATAATTCAAAGGAAAACTTAGGCCAAGAGAAATGCTTTATCACAAATCATATATAAAACTGAAATACAAAAGTGTCATCTAATTTATATTCTGAAAAATGAAATATTTTGCTCCACAAAGCTTGAGCAGTAACAGCATATCTAGTAGCAACTGGTACACACTCAATAAATAATTCATGTGCATATCCTTGTCTTTCATTTTCCAACACAAAATTTATCTGTTCCTTAGGAGCTTCTCTTCTTCCTTTGGGAAATGAATCATAAGTCAGAAAATCTCAAGTTTTTCAATGCTCAGTCTGGAAAAACACTTGGATGACTTGGCCTATTTTTACGTACCTTTTTTGCTTATTTTTCAATATTTGCCTTAGTATTCTGCCAATTCCTATACTAAGGAAATAGAAACATGAGAGAAAAAAAAAAGGAAAGTGTTTTTGCTTACCTAGAAAGCATTGTTCACTAACAACCAACCTAATTCAAATTTTCCTCTTCTTATTTTTTCAATTATTTGAATACACAAAATATTCTTATAGTTCAAAATTTAAAAATTCAAATAGTTACAAACAGCAGAAGATAATCTAGATGAACAGGACCTTCTAAAAACTAAATTCTTATGTGCTTCAAAAGACTTCTCAAAAAGAGTAAAAAGAGAGCCTACAGTTTGGGAAAAAATGATCAACAACAATATATCTGACAAGGGGCTTATCTCTAAAATTTATAGAAAACTCCAAAACCTCAACAACAAAAAGACAAATAATCCAATTCAAAAATGGACAGAAGACATGAATAGACACTTCACCAAAGAGGATATACAGGTGGCTAACAAACATATGAAGAAATGTTCATTATCAATAGCCATTAAAAAAAATAAACCAAACTCACTGCCATGGAGTTGGATCCAACTTATTAGCAACCCTCCTTGGGTTTCCAAAGCAGTATCTCTACTGAAGTTGATTGCCCTGTCTTCCATCCGAGGAGTGGCTGGTGGGTTTGAACCACCAGACTTCCAGTTAGCAGTCAAATGTCTTAAGCACTATGCCACAAGAGCTCCAACCAGAGCCATTAGAGAGATGCAGATCAAAACAATGAGATATCATCTTACCCTAGCACTGATAACAAAGTTCAACAAGACAGAAAATGATAAATGCCAGTGAGGATGTGGAGAGATTGGGATTCTCATACACTGCTGGTGGGACTGTAAAATGATATAACCACTGCAGAAAGCAGTATGGAGATTCCTTAAAAAGTTGGAATTAGAAATGCCCTTTGATCCAGCAATCCCATTACTAGATATATATCCCAAGAAGTGAGAGCCAGGACAAGAGCAGATATATGCACACCCATGTTCATCACAGCACTATTTACAATGCAAAAAAGATGGAAACAACCTAGGTGCACATCAACAAAAGAATGAATGACCAAACTATTGTACGTACACACAATGGGGTACTATGCAACACTAAAGAATAATGTAGAATCTGCAAAACACCACATAACATGGATGAACTTGAAGGACGTTATGCTGAGTGAAATAAGTCAATCACAGGACAAATATTGTATTAGTTCATGATTGTAAAAAGTCAAGGAAAGATTTATATATGGAAGGAAATTTTCTTTGTTGGTTACCAGAGGTGGGAGGGGAAGGGAGGGAACACTACAAAAATAAAATAATAATAATAATAATTCAAAAAGTTACACAGTGAGATCATTACCCATTAAACAAATCATAACTACAATGAGATATCATCTCACTCCTGCAAAAATGGCAATGGTCAAAAACAAAAAACAACAAATGCTGGTGAGGTTGTAGGGGGTTAGAATTCTTACACATTGCTATGGGATTGTAAAATAGTATAATCACTATGGAAAATATGGAAAAAGCTAGAAATATAAATACCTTATGATCCCACAATTCTAGGTATATATCCTAACTATATAAAAGCAGTGATATGACACACAATGGAATACTATGTGTGATAGTTGGAGCTGTGTGTCAACTTGGCTGGACCCCAGTTCTGTGTGGTTGTTCCCATGATGGGATCGGATGACTGTGTTCTGAGTGGCCAATCTGTTCAAGGGGAGTTTCCCCAGGAGTGTGGCCTGCTTCCAGGATATCCTGGGACATCCTAGGAAGAGAGACATTCTTCTGTGGATTGGGATTCTGTTGTGCTGCTTACAACTGCCCATGAGTGAGCAGTCCACCGTTCGGCCTGGAGATCTTGGATTCATCATTCATTGGAGTCAACAGCTGGTGTACTGCCTGCCAGCCTTGAGCTTCTCAGCCCCTGTGGGGAAAAGCCTCCAGCCTGACGTTTCCTCCAGGGACTTTAGACTTGCCGGCTTCTGTATGTTTGTGAGCCATTTTCCTAAGATAAATTTCTCTCTCTCTCTTTATATATATATATATATAAGCTTTGCTGGGTTTTGTTTCTCTAGAGAACCCAGTCTAACACACTATGCAACACTGAGAATAATGTGTAATTCACAAAACATCTCATAACATGGATGAACCTGGAGGATATTATGCTGAACAAAATGAGTCAAACACAGAAGGGCAAATAGTGTACTAATCCACTATTGTAAAAAGTCAAGGAAAGGTTTACATATGGAAGAAAACTTAGTTGGTCATGAGGTTTGGGAGAGGAGGGGAGGGAAAATTCCTAGATCAGTAAGAGACAGGTATTGATTTGGGTGAAGGGAAAGGCAATATACCAAAATCAAGTGACCAACACAAAAACACTAAGGAATAGGAAGACACAGAGAGATGAACAAGAGGTACAGACAACAAAGATATACACTTTTACATACATAATACTTCATTATCAGTAATAGCAAATAATAATCTACACATGGATACATAAGTAGACAGGCTGAATAATCAGTTATGTCCAGGCAAAAGGGAAGATACCTGGACCATATATAAGTTTGGCAAATGGCATTTCTACTTATCTATTTGTATTATATGAATGTCCATATATATAATAGAGCTAACAGGGGGCAAAATTATGATTACTCCTTAGCCACAGCAACCATTCCGAGGGAGTGAGTTGTTGGGCCCATGAGCTTAGGATCCTAGTCATGGGGAACACCAAGCTCAATTGGCATAACACAATGCACAAAAACATTGTTCTACATCCTACTTTGTTGAGTAGTGACTGTGGTCTTAAAAGTTTTCAAGCAGCCATCTAAGATGTAATAACTGTTCTCTCCTTTTCTGGAACAAAGAAGAATGAAGAAAATCAAAGATGCATGGACATAGTTAGTCCACGGAACTAGTCGACCATGGAAACTTCAGCCTACATGACCATGAGACCAGAAGAACTAGATGGGGCCTAACTACCACGTCAATCACTCAGAATGGGATCACTGTAGGTGATCCTGGGTAGAGTGGGACAAAAATGTGGAATAAATCTCAAAATCACAAGAAAGACCAGGCTTACTGGTCTGATATAGATTGGTGAAACCCATGAGACTATGGCTCCCACTCACCCTTTAGGCCGGAAGTTGAATTCAAATCCATGGCTTCTAGCCAAACAATAGACAAGAGTATAAGGTAAACATTTACACCAGGCATGTGCACTCCTTAGAACAATCAACCATGGGAGATCAAAAGAGCAGTATTTGTACAGGGTGATAACTCAGAGGGCAGGAATGCGCAGGAAAGAAGGGGGAAATAACCACAGGGAGGAAGTGGGAAGAGAGCTGTTACATTATGGGGATTTCAGTTAATGTCATGAAACAAAATATGTATGAACTGTTGTATGAAAATGAAATTACTCTGTAAGTTCTCATCCAAATCACTATACAAAATTTTTTTTAAAAAAGCAGTGATATGAATAGACATATGTACACCTATTTTCATTGCTGCATGACTCACAATAGCAAAAAGATGGAAGCAACCTATGTGCCCATCAATAGATGACTAGATAAGCAAACTGTGATACATACACACAATGGAATACTATGCAACTATCAAGAATAAGGAGGAGTCCATGAAACATCCTTTAACATGGATGAATCTGGAGAACATTATATTGAGTGAAACAAGTCAATCACAGAAAAGGCAAATATTATATAACCACACTATTATAAAAATCAAGAATAGATATACACACAGAAAGCAAAGTTCTTTGATGGTAACCAGGGATGGGAGTGAGAAGGTGGAATCACTTTCTAGGCAGTAGATACTTGTTAGTTTTGGTGATGAGAAAGACAAGACCAAATATAGGTGAAGTCAGCAAAATGTGACCAAGGTAAATACAGATATTAAGAAGTACATGAGAAAAAGAACAGTTTTGACAAATGCTGTAAGATATACAATTTTGCAAAAACAAACAAAAATATGTGTATGGTCACATGAGTGGATATGGATGCATATATATGTATACTCACATATAGTCATACATGAGTAAATGCATGTGCATGTATATCTGCAGGCATATTCCTATACATGTTTGTGTGAGCTGCATATATATCCACATATATATACAAAGCACAGAGTGGGCACAGTTGGAGAGTCCTCCTAAACATAATCAAACAACTCATGGGATTAGTTTACTGGATTAGAAGGTTTAGAACCATAGTCTTGGGGGACAATTTAGTCAGCCGGCATAACATAGTTCACAAAGATTATGTTCTACATTCTAGATTGGTGAGTAGCATTTGAGATCTTAAAAGCTAGTAAGAGGCCATTTAAGATACAACTATTGGTCTCTACTTGTATGGACGAAAGAGAATAAAGGTAATCAAAGACTCAAAAAAGAAACTAGTCCACAGGTTTAATAGTTCACATGAACCACAGCCTTTCTTGCCTGAGACCAGAAGAAATGAATGGCCTGGCTACCGCTACTGACTGTTTCTGACATAACAGAAGGTGCTAGATAGAATGGGAGAAAAATGTAGAACAAAATATGAATTCCTAAAAAAGGCCACTTACTGAACTGAGAGAGACTAGAGTACCTCCCAAAAGTATAAACAAACAAAACAAAACAAAACCAAAAAACCAAACTCACTGCCATTGAATCAATTCCGACTCATAGCAACCCCCATTGGATTTCCAAGGCTATAAATCTTTACAGAAGTAGATCACTCCCTTTTTCTTCTGCAGAGTGGCTGGTGGTTTGAATCACTGACCTTCTGGTTAGCACTCAAATTCCTTATCCACTATGCCACTAGAGTTCCTTTCCCAAGACTATATCTCTATGACAACCTTTGAATTTGAATTTGACACTTTTTCTGTAGGTCATTCTTTCACCCAAATAATAGATTGGCTTATAAAATAAATAATATCACCTACAAGGAATGTGCTTTCTTAAACAATTAATTACAGGAGACCAAATGGTCAATATTTACCCAAAAGCAATGAGAAGGCAAAAGGTGAAGGGAAGATAGATCAATGGAAACAAAACAAACAGAATGGAAATGATGAGGATGTTGACACACTGTAAAAACTATAACCAATAGCACAGAACAACTTGTGTAAAAATTGTTAAAAGAGAACATAACTTGATGAATTAACTTTCACCTAAAAGACAAAAAATTATTTTTTAAAAAAATTGCACAGTGAAAAAACTCCCTCCCACTCCTATCAACCAACTGCCCAGGTTTCACCTTCCCCAATGACAATAAGAATTCAGTTAGTAATATCTTGTGTATTCTTATATAATTTTCATGTATACAGAAGCAAATATGAATATGTACCCATATTCATCCAAATATTATGAAAATTTTAAAAAATAGTGTAAATAACCCTTTCATGAAAGAAGAAATGAAGTATAAAAGGGACAAAGAAAAAAAAAAGAGTGAAATGAACAAAGACAAAATTTGATTCTTTGGAAAAAATTGATAATCTCTATCAAGATAGATGGGAGTGGGATGTGTGAGAAGGAGAAAACACATTGCCAATATCAGGAATGAAAGAGTTGACATCTCTAAAGATCTTACACAAATCAAAAGTATACTAAGGAAGTATTAAGAATAATGTTATGCCAATAAATTGGACTTTGATGAAATGGATAAATTTTCTGAAAGACACATTTACAAACACTGAGCCAAGATCAAACAGAAAATATGAATAGCATTATATCCATCAGAGAAATTGAATTTGTTCCAAAAAAAATCCACACACAAAATTAACTACATTCAATACATTTTACCAAACATTTAAGGAAGAAATTATCTCAGCTTGTCATCTGTCATTTTATCATACTGTGGTGGCTTTACATGTTGCTGTGATACTAGGAGATTTGCCACCAGTATTTCAAATACCAGCAAGGTTACTCATGGTGGACAGGTTTCATCAGAGCTTCCATACTAAGACAGATTAGGAAGAATTACATGGTCAGGTCCACTTCTAAAAAAGTTGGCCACCAAAAACCTTATGTACAGCAGTGGAACATTGTCTGACACACTGCCAAAAGATGAGACCCTCAGGTTGGAAGGTACTCAAATGCGACTGAGGAAGAGCTGCCTTCTCCAAGTAGAGTCAACCTTAATGACGTGATGGAGTAAAGCTTTCAGTACTTTGATGTGGCACAACTCAAAATGAGAAGAAACACCTGTAAACATCCACTATTAATCAGAATGTGGAATGTACAAAGTATGAATCTAGGAAAACTGGAAGTTATAAAAAATGAAATGGAAGGCATAAAGATTGACATCCTAAGCACTAGTGAATTGAAATGAATTCGTATTGGCCATTTTGGATCAGATAATCATATGGTCTACCATGCAGAGAATGACAAATTAAAGATGAATGGCATCACATTCACTACCATAAAGAACATTCTAAGGTGTACCCTGAAGTACAATGCTGTCAGTAATAAGATAATACTCAGAAACTTATAAAGAAGACCAGTTAATATGACTATTATTCAAATTTATACACTAACCACTAAAGCCAAAGCTGAAGAAATTTAAATTTTTTATCAACTTCTGCACTCTGAAATTAATCAAACATGTAACCAAGATACATTGATAATTAAAGGTCAATTCCAACTCATAGCAACCCCTCCTTGGGTTTCCGAGGCAGTATCACTACAGAAGTAGATTGCCTCATCTTTCTTCCGAGGAGTGGCTGGTGGGTTTGAACCACTAGCCTTCTGGTGAGCAGTCAAATACCTGAGGCACTCTGCCACCAGAGCTCCTAATTAATGGTGACTGGAATGCAAAAATTAGAAATGAAGAAGGAACAGCAGTTACAAAATATGGCCCTAGTGATACAAATGATACTGGATGTTCCATAATAGAATTTTGCAAGACCAATGGCTTATTCATTTCAAATACATTTTTCAACAACTTAAACAGTAACTATACACATGGACCTCACTGGATAGGATATGCATGAATCAAATCAACTAAATCTGTGGAAAGAAACAATAGAGAAGCTCAATATCATCAGGAGCTGCCTGCAGAACAAACCATCAATTGCACATATGCAAGTTCAAGTTGAAGCTAAAGAAAATTAAAACAAGTCCACAAGAGCCAAAATATGACCTTAAGTATATCTCACATAAAGTTAGAACACCACCTCAAGAACAGATTTGACACACTGAATGCTGAAGATGCACTGATGACATGAAGGACATCATATATGAAGAAGCCAAAAGACCATTAAAAAGACAGGAGAGAAATGAAAGACAAAAAGGATATCAAAAGAGACACTGAAACTTGCTCCTGAACATAGAACATCTAAAGCAAAAGGAAGAAATGATGAAGCCAAAGAGCTGGACAGATTTCAAAGGGCACTTCAAGAAGACAAAGTCAAGTATTATAATTAAATGTGCAAAGAGCTGGAGTTAGAAAACCAAAAGAGAAGAACATGCTTGACATTTCCCAACCTGAAAGGAATGAGGAAAAAAAATTCAAGCCTCAAATTACATTACTGAAGGAGTCTATGGGTAAAATATTGAATGACACTGTTGTTAGGTGCCGTCGAATCATTTCCGACTCATAGTGACCCAATGCACAGCAGAACAAAACACCTCCTGGTCCTGTGCCAGCTCCACGATCCCCGCTATACTTGAGCCTGTTGCCACAGCCACTTTGTCAATCCATCTCGTTGAGGGCATTCCCCTCTTTTGTTGACCCTCCACCTTACCAACCATGACATCCTTTTCCAAGAAACAGTCCCTTCTGATAACATGACCAAAGTAGGTGAGATGAAGTCTGGCCACTCTCGCTTCCAAGGAGCATTGTGGCTGTACTTCCTCCAGGACAGACTTGTTAGTTCTTTTAGCAGTTCATGGTACTTTCAGCATTCTTCGCCAGCACCACAATTCAAAAGCACAATTCTTCTTTGGTCTTCTTTATTCATTGTCCAGCTCTCACATGCATTTGAGGAGACTGAAAATATAATGGCTTGTGTCAGGCACACCTTAGTCCTCAAGGAGACATCTTCAGCACTTGAAAGAGGTCCTTTGAGGCTGATTTGCCCAGTGCTATACGTCATCTGATGTTCTGACTGCTGCTTCCATTGGCATCAATCGTAAAATCAAGAAACGTGAAGTCTTTGACAACTTCATTCTTCTCTCCGTTTATCATGATGCTGCTTATAGGTCCAGTTGTGAGGATTTTTCTTTTCTTTATATTGAGATATAATCCATACTGCTGACTGTATTCTTCAACCTTCATCAGTAAGTGCCTCAAGTCATCCTCACTTTCAGCAAGTAAAGTGTTGTCAGCGTATTGCAGGTTGTTAATAATTCTTCCTCCAATCCTGATGCCACATTCTTCTTCATATAGTCCAGCTTCTTGGATTATTTGCTCAGTATATAGATTGAATAAGTATGGTAAAAGGATACAACCCTGACACACTCCCTTCTTGATTTTAAACCCAGTATCCCCTTGTTCTGTTTGAACAACAATCTGATCTATGTACAGGTTCCTCGTGAGTACAATTAAGTGTTTTGGAATTCCCATTCTTCTCAATGTTATCCATAATTCATTATGTTCCACACAATCTAATCCTTTTGCATAGTCAACAAAACTTAAGTAAACATCTTTCCGGTATTCTTTGCTTTGAGCCAGATCCAGCTGACATCAGCAATGATATCCCTTATTCCACATCCTCTTCTGAATCCAGCTTGCATTTCTGGAAGTTTTCTGTCAATATACCCCTGCAACCATTTTTGAATTATCTTCAGTAAGGTTTTACTTACATGTAATCTTAATGGTATTGTTGGATAATTTCCACATTCTGTGGGATCACCTTTCTTTGCAATGGGTACAAATATGGACTTCTTCCAGTCAGTTGGTCAAGTAGCTGTCTTCCAAATCTGTTGGCATAACTGAGGGAGTACCTCCAACGGGGCATCAGTTTGTTGAAACATCTCAATGGGTATTCCATCAATTCCTGGAGCCTTGTTCTTTGCCAATTCTTTCAGTGCTGCTTCGACTTCTTCCTTCAATACCATTGGTTCGTGATCATATACCACCTCCTGAAATGGAGAGAGATCGACCAGTTCTTTTTCGTACAGTGACTCTGTGTTTCCTTCCATCTTCTTTTTTTTTTTTTTTTTT
>NW_006921768.1:3201013-3211977 GCF_000298275.1 Orycteropus afer afer
GCTGCACGTGTTCTTCCCTTTTGGTTTTCCAACTCCAGGTCTTTGCACATTTCATTATAGTAGTTGGGTTGGTTTGCTCGAGCTGCTCTTTGAAATCTTCTGTTCAGCTTTTTTATCTTGTCATTTCTTCCATTTGCTTTAGCTACTCTCCATTCAAGGGCAAGTTTCAGAGTCTCTTCGGACATCCATTTTTGTCTTTTCTTCTTTTCTTCCCTTTTTAATGATCTCTTGCTTTTTTTATGGATGATGTCCTTGATGTCATCACACAATTCCTCTGTTTTTCAGTCATTCATGTTCAATGCATCAAATCTGTTCTTTAGATAGTCTCTAAATTCAGGAGGGATACATTCAAGGTCATATTTTGGCTCTCATGGACTTCTTTCAATTGTCTTCAACTTCAACTTGAACTTGCATATGAGCAGTTGATGGTCTGTTCCACAGTCAGCTCCTGGCCTTGTGTTGGCTGAAGATATTGAGCTTTTCTCCATCACCTCCTTCCACAGATGTAGTCAATCTGATTACTGTGTACTCCATCTGGCAAAGTTCATGTGCACATCCACCATTTGTGTTGTTGAAAAAAGGTATTTGCAATGAATAAGTCATTGGTCTTCCAAAATTCTATCATGTGATCTCCAGCATTATTTCTGTCACCAAGGTCAAATTTTCCAGCTACCAGTGATTCTTCATTTCCAAGTTTTGCATTCCAGTCACCAGTGATAATTAACACATCTTTATTGCATGTTTGTTCAATTACAGACTGCAGAATTTGATAAAAATCTTCAATTTCCTCATCTTTGGCTTTGGTGGTTGGTGCACAAATTTGAGTAACAGTAGTATTAACTGGACTTCCTTGTAAGTGTATGGATATTATCCTATCACTGACAGCATTGTACTTCAGGACAGATCTTGAAACATCCTTTGCAATGATGAATTCCATGCCATCTCTCTTCAAATTGTCATTCCCAGCATAGTAGATCATATGGTTGTCTGATTCAAAATGGCCAAAACTGGTCCATCTCAGCTCACTAATGCCTAGGATGTCAACCTTTATGTGTTCCATTTCATTTTTGATAACTTCCAGTTTTCCTAGATTTATACTTCATACATTCCATGTTCCAATTATTAATGTATGCTTGCAGCTGTTTCTCCTCAATTTGAATCATGCCACATCAGCAAATGGAGGTCCCTAAAGCTTTACTTTATCCATATCATTAAGGTTGGTTCTACTCTGATGAAGCAGCTCTTTCCCAGTCATTTTTTGAGTGCATTCTAACCTGAGGGGCCCATCTTCCTGCACTGTATTGGACAATGTTTCCGGGTTATTCATAAAATTGCCCTGTAGCAATGTAGCAGACAGTGTTTCTCTGCTGTTCATAAGGTTTTCCCTGGCCAATTGAGAAGTGGATGGCCTCTTTCTTCTTCCTAGTCTGTCTCAGTCTGTAAGCTGCATTGAAATCTGTGCACTGTGTGCACCCCTGCTGGCGTTCGAAATACTGGTGGCACAGCCTCAAGCCTCACAGCAATGAGCCTGACACCATAGTATGACAGACTGACAGACAACTTCATCTCCCTTAGCCGTTCAAAACCTCTCCGACCTCCCCTTACCTGGATCCTTCCTGGATCCTGCCACTTTGTCATCCCCAGCGTTCCCTCCCTTTCCTGCCTCTGGGGTGGGGCCTGTCTCCCTCCCTCAAATGACGTAGGAACCATTAAAATATGATAGAAGAAAAACATAGAGTCATTGAATCAAAACAACTGGTAAATGTTCAACCATTTCAAGAGGTAGCATATGATGAAGAACTGATAGTACTGAAGAAGTCCAAGCTACACTGAAGGCACTGGTGAAAAACATGGCTATAGGAACCAATGGAAGGAGCTCAGGTGGAGTGGTGAATAAGGCATTTGGCACTAATCAGATCAGCAATTCAACACTACCAGCCTTAGAAACCTAATAGTCAGAATCAACTCAATGACAGTGAGTTTGGTTTGGATTTTTGTTTAGGAATTGACAGAATAGCAATTAAGGTGTTTCTACAAAAAGATGCAGCACTGGAAGTGGTCACTCACCTAGACCAAGAAATTTGGAAGACACCTATCTGGCCAACTGACTGGAAGAGACCCGTATGTATGCCCATTCCAAAGAAAGGTGATCCCACAAAATGTGGAAATTCTCACACATTATCATTACTATCACACACAAGTAAAATTTTGCTGAAGGAAATTCAAAAACGGCAGTAGTACATTGACAGGGAACTGCCAGAAATTCAAGCCAGATTCAGAAGAGAATGTAGAATGAGAGCTACCATTGCTGATGTTAGATGGATTTTGGCTGAGAGAAAAGAATACTAGAAAAGATATTTACCTGTGTCTTATTGACATTTGACAATCCGGATCATAACAAATTATGGATAACTTTGCAAACAATAGGAATTCCAGAAGACTTAATTGTGCTTATAAGGAATGTAAATATAGGCCAAGAGGCAGTTGTTTGAACACATCGAGGGAATACTGCATGGTTTTAAATCAGGAAAGGTGTGAGTCAGGGTTATATCCCTTCACCATACTTATTTAATCTGTATGTTGATCAAATAATCCAAGAAACTGGACTAAATGAAGAACATAGCATCAAGATTGAAGGAAGATTCATTAACAACCTGTGATATGCAGGCGACACAACCATGCCTACTGAAAGTGAAGAAGAATTGAAGCACTTACCGATCAATGAAGATCAAAGACTACAGACTTCAGTATGGAGTACACTTCAACATTAAAAAAAAAAAAAAATCCTCACAACAAGAACAATAAGTAACATCATGATAAATGGAGAAAAGATTGAAGTTGTCAAGAATTTCAATTTACTTGGATCCACAATGAATACCAATAGAGGTTGTTGTTGTTGTTAGGTGCCATCGAGTCATCTCCGACTCATAGTGACCCTATGTACAGAAGAATGAAACACTGCCCAGCCCTGTGCTAGCCCCACAATCCTTGCTATACCTGAGCCCATCCCTGTGTCAATCCATCTTGTTGTGGGCCTTCCCCTTTCTCGTTGACCCTCCACTTTACCAAATATGATATCCTTCTGCAGAGAATGGTCCCTTCTTACAACATGACCAAAGTAGGTGAGACGAAGTCTAGCCATTCTCGCTTCCAAGGAGCATTCCAGCTGCACTTACTCCAGGACAGATTTGTTAGTTCTTTTAGCAGTACACAGTACTTCCAGCTTTCTTCGCCAATACCACATCTCAAAAGCATTGACTCTTCTTCAGTCTTCCTTACTCATTGTCCAGCTCTCACATGCATATGAGGCTATTGAAAATACCATGGCTTGTGTCAGGTGCACCTTCATCTTCAAGGAGATATCTTTGTTCTTCAGCACTTGAAAGAGGTCTTTTGTAGCAGATTTGCCCAGTGCTATATGTCATCTGATGTCCTGACTGCTGCTTCGATTGGTGTTGATTGTGGAATCAAGTAATATGAAATCTTTGACAAATTCAGTCTTTTCTCCATTTATTGTGATGCTGCTTATTGGTCTGGTTGTGAGGATTTTCATTTTCTTTATTTTGAGATGTAATCCATACCACAGCTGTAGTCTTTAATCTTCACCAGTAAGTGCTTCCAGTCATCCTCACTTTCAGCAAGCAAAGTTGTGTCATCAGTGTAGCACAGGTTGTTAATGAGTCTTCCTCCAATCCTGATGCTATGCTCTCCTTCATATATTCTTCCAGCTTCTCAGATTATTTGCTCAGCATACAGAATGAATAGGTATGGTGAAAGGATACAACCCTGACACATTCCCTTCCTGATTTTAAACCATGCATATCACCTTGTTCTGTTCAAACGACAGCCTCCTAATCTATGATAGGTTCCTCATGAGCACAATTAAGTGTTCTGGAATTCCCATTTTTCTTAATATTGTTAAATGGAAACATAATTTGCTGTGTAAACTTTAACTGAAAACATAATAAGATATTATTTTAAAACAAAAACAGGCACTTGCAAACTTCCCTTAAAAAAAAATGTAGCAAAACAGTATGTTATCATCTTTTAATATTTGCCTTTGATATTTATCTTTACTTTTAAGATATATATTGCTTTTGACAGAAAGAAATCCCTTAAGGTAATAATGAAAAGATGATATTAAGTTAGATATACAGAGAATCATAGAATGTTCAGAACTTATTTATGTCCTACATTCTTGAACTATAAAACTAAGTTCTGAACTGCATGATTCTTAAGGTTGCTTTTAATAACCACTTGGCCACTGAATTATTGCAGTAAAAATTTCATTTTGTTAAATCAATGTATAAGTTGCTTAAAAATAATTAAATGTTTTATCAGAGTTGCTAGTGATAGCTGTAACTGCACAACTGAAATATATGTAGATGATAAAAGAGTCACATAGCATAGAAAAAATATATTGTACTTCCCATAAGAAGTGAGTAGATACCAGAAACAGAACCTTACGGTAGGTAAATTAAAACATTCTATTAATGAGACTGGAAAATTCTGATAATGCAGCATTGACTCATCACTTATAATGCGGAGTAAATAACCTTTGTGCTACATGCAAACAGGGGACCTTTGTACATCTGACTGCTCAGACACAGGAAGGTTGATTCTATTTGCATAAAAGAAAAATATTGTTAATGATCAAAAGCGTGTGCTCACCTTGTGAAAACTCCTCCTTGCAAGCAATGAAGTAGAAGAAAACAATCCTGACTTTCTTGGCCTGCTTTCTTTAAGTCAGCCCTGTACCAAGAATAACTAAAACACTGAACTACAAATGTTCCAAAGAGCATGAAGTTTACTGTTAAAACACCAAAAACATGTTGTCCTTCATGGAAAAACTTGACAGACACCCATATGTCCACAATCAAATCAAATATATAGATGAAGATGCCAAGAACTGACATCATAAAATTCCATTTAGTATATTTCATTATGACTCACGATAGCTCTTAGTTATTTACTTTTTCTCTTGTACTAGAAGGAAAAAAGAAGTCACTACAATTAGTGCAACCTTATAAAAGTAAAACTGAATTTTAATTTCTACTCACTAAATCTATTTAAGAATAAATATTATAAAATTGGGACACTGAAGCTAAAGTAACTAATTTAATTTTCTTTTCTAAATCTTGAATGCAGGTCCAGTGCTACCAGGCTTTATTCAATCTTCTGTTTCGTAATGGTCTTCATTGCAGTTGACAACATCTAAAATTAAACATACATACAAGTTTCTAAAAATCTTGAGAATAATATTAAAAACCTTAGAACATGACTTTATCAAAGCCCTCCTTTTTCTAAAAATAATATATTATTACTAAACATAGTACTTACAATAACTCTATAAAGTCTTAGAAATATACCTACTAGGTAACAATTTCTTACACAATACTTATTTGTTTAAAATATAACGTATTCACAAAGATATTTGCCACAGGACCATTTATAATACCAAAAAAAAATTTGAAAACAATCTAAATGTGTCAACATTAGGAAATGGTATGATAAATAATGGAACATTCATATAATGGAATATTAAGAAGCTACTAAAATATATTTAACTGGGCCCGACTACCACTACCTAATGTCCTAATCAGGGTTGCAACAAACAGATACAGATAGAAAGGGAGAAAAATGTGGAGCAGAACATCAAATTCTCAAAGGTCCCAGACTTCCTATGCCCTACGCAACTAGAAGACTCTCTGTGACTATTGTCCTGAGATACTCTTTAAACCCTGAACCGAAACTATTCCTGAAGTAAACTTTTAACCAAATGAAATAGGTTAACTCAAAAAAGTCAAGAATGTCACTCTTGTTGAGTACTGTGTTCTTTTTAAAATTAACTACGTCTAAACCATGGATGAGAAAGTTGGGGGCAAAAAGACAAACTTAATGGGAATGTAACAACCAGAGCAGAGATAATGAGAATATTGACACAAAGTAAAGAATGTAACCAATGTCATTGAAAAATATGTGTATAAACTGCTGAATGGTGCAGGTGCAATAGCTATGAAATTCTTAATATGTTTCGGCCCAGAAATTCCATCTAGTGACCCAGCCTAGAGAAATAACCACAAGTACATGCATACATACTGAATAACTTTTCTATAATAGCAAGGAACTGAAAACTACCTAAATGACAACTGAGAAGTAAAGTTCAATAAATTATGATGTAGCCATACTAAACGCAACCTTCACAAAGAATGAAGTTGCTTTGTATGAACTTATTTTGGAAAATGTCCAAGACCTATTAAGTGAAAAAATCAAGTGCCAGAAAAATATACCACTTATAGTTTTAAATTACATATGGAAAGGGGAATGGAGTGGGAATAGGAGATAAAATGCACCTTTAATCATTGACTCCATATACTTCTATATTGTTTGACTTTTTAAAAATAGATATATACTAATGTAGTCTTCATATAATTTAGTAAAATAAAAACAACAGAAAATAATGATTACAAAATTTTAATGACTGAAGAAAATGTTTTATGTTACTAATGGTAGCTTATATTTATTTAACATTATGTAGCAGATATCAAGGTAAATGTTATGCATATAACATCCACATTTAATTCCTCCATCAATCTTAAGAGACGGGTACTACTATTATGATTCCTATTTTATAGGTGTATAGGTGGGAGCTCTGATAGCATAGTGCTTACAGCACTTGACTGCTAACCAGGAGGCTGGCGGTTCAAACGCACCAGCCACTCCTCAGAAGGAAGTTTGGGCAATCTACTTCCATAGTGAAACTGCCTCGGAAACCCAAGGAGGGGTCGCTATGAGCCGGGTCTGACTCGACGGCACATGACAACAACAACACCATTTTATAGATGTGGGTTGAATTTAGCCTGTAGACAAAATTTGTTTGACTCAACAATGTCTTTATTTTTCTAATTAATTATTAACATTTTACATTAAAATCCAGATTTCTGACTGCTATCGAAAGACTGACATATCTGATACACTAGACTAGCACTCTTTAATGAGCAATGGCTGTCCCCTCTACATGGGTATGCTCTCTCCAGTTCCCCACATTGGTCATCCAGTCCACTTCACTCAGTTTAACTGCTGGTTCTCAATAGTGATGAAGCAATCTACTAACTGGGTGTCCTTAAGCATGTTATTTTACCTTTCTGTGCCTTCTTTTCTTCACCTGAAATAAGGAGATAATAATAATAGTACGTACCTCATAGGACTGTTATGAAGATTAAGTAAAACATATAAATCCCTAGAAAAGTACTTGGCACACATCTAGGGCTCAATAAATGTTAGTTAAAATTATAACTGTAAACTTTTCTGTATGACCCCTCTAAGCACCTGAGTTTAAAATCTCTGACTTCACTTTTGTTGCTGTTAGGTGCTGTCAAGTTGGGTCTGACTTATAGTGGCCCTATGTACAAGAGAGGGGCCCAGGGCTGGGGGCTGCTTTTCGCTTGGATGTGGCTCTATATTATTAAGACAAGGGCCTGAGGTAGGGGGGCCCAGGGATTGGAGACTGCTTTTCACTTGGGGGCAGCTATATTTTAAGGCTGGGGCCCCAGGTAGGCGGGCCAGGGCTCGGGGGCTGCTTTTCACTTGGGGGCAGCTCTTTATTAAGGCCGGGGCCTGAAGAAGGGGGGGCTGGGGCTTGGGGGCTGCTTTTCACTTGTGGGCAGGTCTAATTTAAGGCGGTTGCCTGAGGCAGGCAGGTGCAGTGGGGTTAGGAACAACTAAGGGAGATAAACTTGTCTGTCAGTTTGTTGTCCTGTGATGGCTTACGTGTTACTGTGTGGCTGAAGCCTATGCCATCACGTTGAAAAATGCCAGCAGGGTTACCCATGGTGGGCAGGTTTCAGCAGAGCTTCTGGGCTAAGACAGACTCAGAAGAAGGAAGGGGTCATCATCCACTTCTCAAAAAATTGGCCAGTGAAAATCTTATGAATAACAGTAAAACACTGTCTGATATATTACTGGAAAACTTTATGAATACCCCTGAAACATTGTCTGATATAGTGCCAGAAGATGAGCCCATCAGGTCAGAAGGTACTCAAAATTTGACTGGGGAAGAAGTGACTCATCAGAGTAAAGACGATGTTAATGATATGGATAGAGTAAAGTTTTTGAGACTTCCATTAGCTGATGTGGTATGACTCCAAATGAGGAGAAACAGCTGCAAACATCCTTTAATAATTGGAACATGGAATGTATAAAGTATGAATCTAGGAATTTGGAAGTTGTCAAAAATGAAATAGAATGCATAAAGATTGATATCCTAGGCATTAGTGAGCTGAAATGGACTGGTTTTGGCCATTTTTAATCAGACAACCATATGATCTACTATGCCAGGAATGATAAATTGAAGAGGAATGGTGTGACATTCATCATCACAAAAACTGTTTCAAGATATGTCCTGAAGTACAATGCTGTCAGTCATAGGATAATATCTATATGCCTACAAAGAAAACCAGTTAATACTACTATTATTAAAATTTACACACCAACAACCAAAGCCAAAGATGAGGAAATGGAAGCTTTTTATCAACTTCTGCAATTGGAAATTGACTAAACATGCAATCAAGATGGGTTGATCATCCTGGTGACTGGGATGAAAAAGTTGGAAACAAAGAAGAGTTACTAGTAGTTGGAAAATATGGTCTTGGTGATAGAAATAATGCTGGCAATCGCATGACAGAATTTTGCAAGACCAAGGACTTATTCATTGCAAATACCTTTTTTAAACAACATAAGGATGACCATACACGTGGGGTTCACCAGATGGAATACACAAGAATCAGACTGACTACATCTGTGGCAAGAGGCAATGGAGAAGTTCAAGATCTTTGGTCAAAACAAGGCCAAGAGCTGATTGTGGAACAGACCATCAACTGCTTATATGCACATTCAAGGTGAAGTTGAAGACAATTTTAAAAAGTCCACGAGAGCCAAAATATGACCTTGAATATATCTCTCCTGAATTTAGAGACCATCTAAAGAATAGATTTGATGCATTGAACACCAATGACCGAAAACCAGAGGAATTATGAGATGACATCAAGAACATCACCTTGAAGAAAGCAAGAGGTCATTAGAAAGACAGGAATGGATGAAAAGACCAAAATGGATGTCAGAAGAGACTCTGAAACTTGCCCCTGAATGGAGAGTAGCTAAAGCAAATGGAAGAAATGACAAGATAAAAGAACTGAACAGAAGATTTCAAAAAGCAGCTTGAGCAGACAAACCCAACTACTATAATTAAATGTGCAAAGACCTGGAGTTAGAAAACAAAAAGGGAAGAACACATTCAACATTTCTCAAGCTGAAAGAACTGAGGAAAACAAATAAGCCTCAAGTTATGATATTGAAAGATCCTATGGGCAAAATATTGAATGATGCAGGAAGCATCAAAAGAAGATAGAAGGAATACAGAGTCACTGTACCAAAAAGAATTGGTTGATGTTTATCCAAATCAGGAGGTGGCATATGATCAAGAACCAATGGTATTGAAGGAAGAAGTTGAAGCTGTACTGAAGGAATTGGCAAAGAACAAGGCTCCAGGAATTGACAGAATACCCATTGAGATGTTTCAAAAAACTGATGCCCTGCTGGATGCACTCACTCAGTTATGCCAAGAGATTTGGAAGACAGCTACCTGGCCAACTGACTGGAAGAGATCCATATCTGTACCCACTGCAAAGTAAGGTGATCCCACAGAATGTGGAAATTATCCAACAATATTATTAATATCACATGCAAGTAAAATATTACTGAAGATAATTCAAAAATGGTTGCAGCAGTATATTGACAGAGAACTTCCAGAAATGAAAGCTGGATTCAGAAGAGGACGTGGAACAAGGGATATCATTGCTGGTGTCAGATGGATCTTGGCTCAAAGCAAAGAGTACCAGAAAGATGTTTACTTAAGTTTTATTGACTATGCAAAAGCATTAGATTGATCAATTAGGTTCTGGCAAGATGGAGGACTAGGCAGAAAGACTGCACAGACCCTCTTCAACAAAGAAAAGGAAAACCAATTAACACAGACATAGAAGATAATCCTGGACCCCTGAGCCTTGAAGGGAAGGATATGCAAGTGGACTAAACCCCAACTAGAAGAAGAATTTGCATGAAAATACCAAAAAAGGAGACATACAGAGCTGAGGTCTGGCAGCTATCCTGACGGCACAGACAGCTTGGAGATTCCCAAGAGGTGGTAGGACTTAAGAATTAACCTAAAAATCACCCTGCTAGTCAGGGACTGCCAGAGGACTGTGCACGGTGGCTGCGGAACAAACAGAGAAGGTGAAGAGAAAGGTGGGCTGAGCTGTGGACTTTTGCCAGTCCGGAGGATGCCGCCATTTTGTAGATTTAAAAAGTGGTTTGACTATTTTGGATATTTAAAGAGACAGCGCTCTCGCAGATTCCTGGGGCTTAAGAACACGTTCTGCTTTCCAGCAACCCCAAGAACACTCGGAACTTGCAAGACTGACAAGTTTTTTGAAGGTTATTTGATTGTACTTTGTGTCTAATTGAGTGGGAAACAACAGTCCCCATAAGACACAACTACACCCACACCTCCTGCAACTTCACTTACTGAGTGACAGCAATTACTTCCTTCTCCACCAATGGGCCAACAATAAAAAACCACCAAGAAGAGCCCGAATCACTCTTGACTGCTCTTCACAAACAGTTAATAGAGATCTAAATACAACAACACCACGATGCCACAGAGACAACAGACCATCACAGTCCACACAAAGAAGCAGGATAAAGTGGTAGAAACAAGGGAGCAGGATACAGACCCAGAATACACGCCTGAGGAAGAAGCAGCATTGGAACTATCTGATAAGGCATTCAAAAGAATTACCTTTAGGTATCTTCAAAGGATTGAGAGACAGACCAAAGAAAACACAGAAAAAAACTTACAAGAATTTTGGAAGAAAATACAAGAACAAAATGACAAAATAAATGAAAAA
>NW_006921768.1:3212214-3219795 GCF_000298275.1 Orycteropus afer afer
TGAGAAAATTGTCCAAGATTTGCTGGAGGAGAACTTCCCTGATATGATGAAAGATGAGAATATATCCATTCAGGAAGTCCAATGAACCCCAAATAGGATAGACCCCAAAAGAAAATCACCAAGACACATCATCATCAAACTCATCAAAACCCAAAAGCATTAGATTGTGTGGATCATAATAAATTGTGGATAACATTGAGAAGAATGGGAATTCCAGAATACTTGATTGTACTCATAAGAAACCTGTCTGTAGATCAGAAGGCTATCATCTGAACAGAACAAGAGGATGCTTCGTGGTTCAAAATTAAGAAGCGAGTGTGTCCAGGTTATATCCTTTTACCACGCTTATTCAACTTATATGCAGAGCAAATAATCTGAGAAGCTGGATTATATGAAGCAGAATGTGGCATCAGGATTGGAGGAAGACTCATTAACAAACTGCAATACACAGATGACACAACTTTACTTGCTGCAAGTGAGGATGACTTGAAGCACTTACTGATGAAGATTAAAGACCACAGTCTGCAGTAGGGATTACACCTCGATATAAAGAAAACAAAAATCCTCACAACTGGTCCAATAAACAGCTTCATGGTGGATGGAGAAAAGACTGAAGTTGTTAAGGATTTCATATTACTTGGTTCTACAATCAACACCAATGGAAGCTGCAGTCAAGACATCAAACGATTTATTGCATTGGGCAAATCTGCTGCAAAAGACCTTTTTCAAGTGATGAAGAACAAACATATCTCCTTGAAGACTAAGGTGAGCCTAACCCAAGTCATGGTATTTTTGATCACCTCTTATCCATGTGAGAACTGGACAATGAATAAGGAGGACTGAATAAGAGTTGATGCTTTTGAGTTGTGGTGTTGGAGAAGAATGCTAAGAGTACCATGGTCTGCTCAAAGGACCAACAAATCTGTGTGAAAGAAGTGCAGCTGGGATAATCCTTGGAAGCGAGAATGGCCAGACTTCGTTTCACCTACTTTGGTCATGTTGTCAGAAAGAACCATTCCCTAGAGAAGGATATCATGCTTGGTAAAATGGAGGGTCAACGAAGAAGGGGAAAGCCCTCAATGAGATGAATGGACACAGTGGCTGAAACAACGGACACAGTGGCTGAAACAATAGGCTCACATATAGCGAGGATAATGAGACTGGCACAAGACCAGGCAGTGTTTCATTCTGCTGAGCATAAGGTCACTATGAGTCAGAGACAACTCGGCGGCAACTAACAATAACAACAACAACATGTACAAGAAAACGAAACACTGCCTGGTCCTGCACCAGCCTCACGATCCTTGCTATACTTGACCCCATCATTGCAGCCATTCTGTCAATCCATCTTGTTGAGGGTCTTCCGCTTTTTCATTAACCCTCCACTTTACCAAGCATCATATCCTTCTCCAGGGAATGACCCATCATGACAACATGACCAAAGTAGGTGAGACAAAGTCTGGCCATTCTTGCTTTCAATGTGCATTCCAGATTAACTTCTTCCAGGACAGATTTGTTAGTTTTCCTCACTGTTGTTGTTATGTGGCATCGAGTCAGGCCCGACCTATAGCGACCCCTCCTTGGCTTTCTGAGGCAGTATCACTATGGAAGTAGATTGCCCAACCTTCTTTCTGAGGAGTGGCTGATGGGTTTGAACCACTAGTCAAGTGCCTTAGGCACTACGCTACCAGAGCTCCTAGTTTTTCTTGTAGTGCCTGGTATATTAAGTATTCTTCACCAACACCACAATTCAAAGGCATCCACTCTTCCTAGGTCTTCCTTATTCATTGCCCAGCTTTCATATGTATATGAGGCAATTGAAAATACCATGGCTTACATTAGGCACACCTTAGTCTTCAAAGTGACATCTTTACTTCTTAACACTTTAAGGAGGTCTTTTGCAAGAGATTTACCCAGTGCAATATGACATCTGATTTCTTGACTGCTGCTTCCATGGTTATAATGATTGTGGAAACAAATAAAATGAAATTTTTGACAACTTCACTCATTTCTCCATTTATTGTGACGCTGCTTATTGGTCCAGTTGTGAGGATTTTTGTTTTCTTTACGTTGAGGTATAAACCATACTCTAGACTGCAGTCTTTAATTTTCATCAGTAAGTACTTCAAGTCATCTTCACTTTCAGCAAGGAAGGTTATGTCATCTGCATAGAGTTAAGTGAAAAAGTACTATAGTATGATCTCAAAGCTTTGAAAATGTAAAGGGAAAGTGACTAGCAGAAATATTAAAGTTATTAACAGTGGTTAATAGATTACTTTTTTCTTCTTCATTCTTTTCTGTAATTTCTGCAAAGAATATTTATTACTTTTAAAACAAAGATGAAGGAATTATGAAATACACACACTAATACTTATAGTGTTCTTGACATTTTTTACCTGTTATAAGTATTTTGTTTAGAACTTTTCAGAAAAATATTAAAAGGTATTTCGCTATTCTTACAGGACAGAACAAAAGTTCATTATCACTACTTTCCCTACCAAGAAAGCTTTGGTCAACAGGATTGAAAAGATAATTCTACAACCTGAGTTTTTCCATTCTAGTAGACCATCCATTTCCCTACAGTAGGTTTCATATTTTAATATGAAAGATATCATGCCTAACTTAAGCAAAGAGTTAAGGAAGATGAGACTGAATCAAAAGGTTCTATCCAGTTGCACTAATTAAATACTTAGAATTTACCATGCTCTGTGTTAGGCCTTTGGGATATATCAAGTAGCAAAAGTGACAAAAAGCCCAGCCTTGCAGAACTTATCTTACCAGAGGGAAACAAATCAACAATGAAAATAATAAATAAGTGAACTAAGTATTTTATTAGAAGATAAGAAGTGTGGGGAAAACGATGTGATTTTTAGAAAAAGATCAGGAGTTTAAGTAGAGGTGGATGGATCATGGGTTGTCATTTTAATTAGAGTGGCAGGGCCAGCCTCACTGAGATTGTACTATTTAAGTGGAAGAGAATTAGCCATATGGACAGCAAATGGAAAAGATTGCCAGTTGGAAGGAAAAGCCAGCTCTAAAATCTAATGTACTAAATTTTAAGTATTTTCTCCAGAAACAAAAGATCCAAAAATATTGGCAGAGACTTTAGTATAGTTATACTGGATATGTTTAATTTGTATCCAAGTCCTGTTATAACATCATTATATAAAGTGTAATTCCTTGAACTTTACTATCTAAAGAAAAACAAACATTATATAGGCAGTGGAAGAATAAATAGCAATAATAGTAGCTATCATCAGTTTCCAAATCAAAACCAAACTCACTGCCATGGAGTCAATTCCGATTCACAGCAACCTCCATTAGGTTTCCAAGGCTGTAAATTTTTTGCAGAAGCAGACTGCCTCATCTTTCTTCCAAGGAGCTGCTGGTGGGTTCAAACTACCAACCTTTTAGTTAGCAACCAAATCCCTTAACTAGTATACACTACCAAAGGGGCTATCATTGTTGTTGTTGTTGTCATTACTGTTTACTATGTGTTAAGTACTTTGTATACATTATTTCATTTAATCATCCTCTCAAATCCTTATGAAAACCAAAAACCTCACAGCTATCGAGTTGATTCAGACTCACAGAGACCCTACAGTACAGAGCAGAACTGCAGTTTCCAAGGCTGTAAATCTTTATGGAAGCAGATTGCTTCATCTTCTTCCCGCAGAGCAGGCTGATGGGTTCAAACTGCCAACCTTTTGTTTAGCAACCAAATGCATTTACCACTGAGCCACCAGAGCTCCTCCAATTATTGGCCCCATTTTACAGATCAGAAAACTGGAGCTTAGAGATGTTAGATATTTAGGTGAATTATCTCACAGAGTAAGGACTGTTTGCCTCCAGTGTCTAGGTTCATAAACCTAACAACATACTACAAAGTCTGGGGAGGGACAGCAAAGATCATTAATAATTGTTTTTATATGACAGTCTATGACACTTAGGCTTAAGATAGACTGGACTATAATTTATTATTTTTTCTGTAGAAGGACCAACAGGAGGTGGGAAAGTAGTCAAAATTACAAAGAAGGTAATAAGCAAAAATCTTTACCTTATTTTCCACTGACTCTTTTCAGCAAAACTTTTCTAATCTAGTAATATGTTCAAAGGAGTAAAACTGTTACCAACTCATAACGACCCCTCCTTGGGTTTCTGAGGTGGTGTCTCTACGGAAGTAGATTGCCCATTCTTCCTTCCAAGGAGTGGCTGGTGGGTTTGAACCGCCAACCTTATAGTTAGCAGGCAAATCCACCAGAGCTCTCCTATAGTGCAGTAGTTGAGCTAACATTCCTCTTTAACTGATCTTGAAATTACAGACTACAGTACTAAATACTCCACATGTGTATTTCTTAATATTTCTATCCATAAAGAGACCTGGCATAGATATGGAAAATAGTATTAGTTCTGAGTCAAGTTTTATAAGATGGAAAAAATAATTGTATTCATGGCATAATGTCAGACTCAAAAACTCTGATATGGCAACTTCTATATTTCTAATTTAGTCAGGTAAAACATAAAGACAACTGGAGCAAAATCTGTATCAACAAGCTAGTAAACACAGCAGCTGTCATAACGAGAGCTGTTTCAAAAACCACATCGTGGGATAACTTATATGAAAGATAGTTCATCTCTATCCCTACAGCAGATATCTTAGGATTTCTACGGACTTTTGACACTTATTGACTAAACAGGTCCATTTTAATGCAATTAATTCAGAGATTCAACTCAGCAGTGAGGCTACCTGGCTGCCAACCAAAATACGTAACCTTTGCCCACTGTGTACGATGAACATTTTGCAATAAAAGCAGACGCCTAAAGAAATAAAAATTAGCAAACTTTCACTTGTTCACCAAATTTTAAACAATACCTAAAATGTAGACTTACTTGTCAAATACTTTAACTCAAAGTCACTTCTGAAAATCTTCATTCTCTGAATCTTTTATCTTCTTCACTGAAAGCAAGTATGACTAAAGGGCGTGTAAACCTTTAAGACTCAACACCAAAATGAAACTGAAATCACCTCTTAGTCACATGTGACATTGTCTAATCTAGTGATAACAGAGCTTGTATCATTGTGAATATAGTGGCACCCCTTTATAACTATCACATTGTGGGAAGGACTAACATGGCAACTTTTATAGGCTGAATAAGTACAAGCTTTCATTTTATTCACCAATTAAGTTTCAAGAAAATATGATTTGCCTCATAGTATATCCAAGTTGATAACAAACCATGTTTAAGAGATTCTTGAATTTGAAATACTCTGATAAAGAATTTAAAGGAGCTCTGGTGGCACAATGGTTAAGGCATTCGCTGCTCACCAGAAGGTTGGCAGTTTGAACCCCCCAGCTGCTCCATGGGAGAAAGATGAGGCAGTCTGCTTTTGTAAAGATTTACAACCTTGGAAACCCTACAGGGCAGTTCTAGTCTGTCCTATAGTGTCGCTGTAAGTTGGAATCAACCTGACGCCAGTGGGTTGGGTTTGGTCTGATAAAGAATTTACAAAGAGCATTAACTTAGCCATAACTACTTCTCAAAACTGATGCCCCAAAAACAGATGATTGGCCTCTATTCCCAAATTAAACACTACATTTCTTCTATTTCTAAGTCTTTGCTCCAAGTATCTAATGTCTAGAATGCTCTTCTATCTACATATACCTGATGTTCTATTAATAGTTTAAGAATCACTTTTAAGCTGTCCCAGATCCTCCCAATCCATATAATTCTCCCCTTCCTCCTTGCATTCCCATAACTTTAGCTGTACTTTTAAGATTTACCTACATATGCCGTTATGGATTTTAAAAATTTACCTACCTATACCTACACACCTATACACCTACAAAAAATTTACCTACATGTGCTGTTATGGATTGTGTCCCCAAAACATGTTTGTTGTAAATCCTAATAGCTACACCTGTGGTCATAATACCATTTGGGAATGGATTTTCTTTATTATGTTAAACAAACAGTATTAGTGTAGGGTATGTCATAAACCAATCTCTTTTGAGACATAAAAGACATTAAACAAGCCATTGAGCAAGAAGACGGGGGAAGAGTGATACCAAATCACAACGACGATGGTCCAAGAGCAGAAGCTCAGAAAAGCCATGGACCTTTCTGCAGAGATGACAGAGAGAGAAAGCCTTCCCCTAGAACCAGAGCACTGAATTGGGATTTCTAGCCTCCTAAACTGTGAGAGAATAAATTTCTATTTGTTAAAGCCACCCACTGGTGGTCTTTCTGTTATAGCAGGACTAAATAACTAAAACATATGCCTCTAAATAAAGCTGAGTATGTCTCCCCCGTGGTTATGAACCTCTAGAACACACTATTTGTATTCATTTCTAATGAACTCCTCTACTCCACCCACACACAATATGTCTACCACAATACTTAGCATGTTGTAAGCAGACAATAAATGATTGTTAAATGTAACTACATGGGATGTAAAAATCTATTATCTTACTTTCTGGAAAGGAAATTAAACTTCACCTCACATTGTATAAGACATACCACAAACTCAATTTTGTATCACTAGCCTAGATCTCTCTTCTGAGCTCAACTCACATGTACAACTTCCTATAGATTTCTTTATTGGGATATCCCACAATCACCTCAAATTTCAACTTGCTTAACCAAGATCACTACCACCTTTTGTTGCTGCTTGTCTGCCAGTGTCCTCTTGTGCGCCCCTACTCAAATCACTTAATTTTTTAATGCTTATTGGGTCTACTTTTTTTTTAATCTGTCAAATAGAAAGATGGCAATGGATGAAAATCAAAATGGAAAGCACAGGGAAATTTAAGGGAAAAAATTAGGGTGGTGGGGGGAATAAGGAAAAGTCGCTGCCCTAGAGTCACAGGAGGAGCACTATGGTCCAGAAATCACTGCTCCACCCTTTTCTCCAAGGTTCACTGACTTTCCAGTCTCAGTTCTTTAAAAAGTGAGGATGGCCATAGGCTTAACTAACAACGGTTAGAAATAAATATTGGTGAGTTGAAAATGCTTCCTGTGGGGCATTTTGTTGGTTAGTCCAAGCATTTTTTATTATTATTATTAAATAAATGGCATATGGCTTGCATCCACATATGCAAAGGACATACTTTGCATGATTATTGCAGATTTTGAAACACTTTTCCAATAAAAATATATCTTTGAGACACAAAAAAAACAAACTCACTGCTCCCAAGGGAAGCGACTGATAGCGACCCCTCCCCTTGGGTTTCCCAGGCGGTATCACTAGGAAAGTAGATGCCCAACCTTCCTTCCATGGAGTGCCTTGGGCACTACGGTACCAGAGCTCCCATTTAGTACCATGTTGTTGTTGTTGTTAAGTGCCCTCGAGTCATTTCTGACTCATAGTGACCCCATGCACAGCAGAACGAAACACCGCCCGATCCCGCGCCAGCCCCACAATCCCTGCTATACTTGAGCCCATTATCGCAGCCACTGTATCAATCCATCTCCCTGAAGGCCTCCCCCTCCTTCGTCGACCCTCCACCCTACCAAGCATGACATCCTTCTCCAGGGAATGGTCCCTTCTTACAACATGACCAAAATAGGTGAGACGAAGTC